>NC_091358.1:23734767-23898358 GCF_038502225.1 Cherax quadricarinatus | reverse complement strand
CAACAAATTTCTAAGAAAATTTCCAAGACTGTAGGCATACTATCGAAGATACGGTACTATGCTCCACAGTCAGCCCTCCTGGCCCTATATCACTCTCTTATTTACCCCTATCTCACCTATGGAATTTGTGCATGGGGCTCAACAACAATTAACCATCTCAGACCACTAATTACCCAACAAAAGGCTGCAGTTAGAATGATAACAAATTCTCACTACAGGCAGCACACTCCACCAATATTCAATACACTAAACCTACTCACCATACAAAACATCCATACTTATTACTGCACCTATTACATACATAGAACACTTAACTCTGATATTAACCCTCCCCTCAAACATCTCCTTGCCAACCTCAACAGAACACATGACCATAACACAAGGCACAGATCACTCTTTGATGTTCCTCGTGTCCATCTCACACTATGCAAAAACTCAATGCACATAAAAGGCCCTAAAATCTGGAATTCATTACCTGTAAATATAAAAGAAACACTACCTGTTTATAAATTCAAGTCTCTTCTCAAAGATCACTTACTCACCCAAAACCAAATAAATACTGAATAACTGAACCTTATAAATTGTATATCTTAAATGTTTCTCACAATTATATCACATAAATGTTAAACCTAAAACCCAATCTAACTTTATTATTTTTTAAATACACTACCTAACAGAATACTCCATACGACTGAATGTACAACAATGCATGCAACCATATGACCTGTCTTTGTAATACTCACTTGTGCTTTATAGTAATCTGTTTACATTAATGTTTTATCACTGATTTTATCATTGCTTAGTTAATCTTAAGTTAATTTTAAGCCAGCCCGTAATGCTATGCATAGTATAAGTGGCTCTTATCTGTATTTTCTTGTACCTCTGTATGTGTGCTCAAATTGTTAATAAATAAATAAATAAAAATAAATAAATATAAGCAAGATACATCATTTTCACAATTTTAACATTAGCACCATACCTGGGGTGAAACCCAGCCACAACTCTAAGTGCTCTTAGTCTTTCTTTGTATTGGCGACAAAGTCTTGTTACAACAGGTCCAAGTAGTGGAACCTCAAAGCCTAGATACCTGTATCTGCTTACATATTCTAGAAGAGACCCATCATACAACTGGATCTGACGAACTGTGCCTCTCTGTCAAGGAGGACGCCTATTGAGTATCTTTGTTTTATCATTAGAGATTATCAATCCCAGGTCCTGAAACGAGGCTAGTACATGATTAAGAATGTTTTGGGTGTTGGAGAATCCGGTGGTGTGAATCATTATATCATCAGCAAAACTAATCACATAATGATGGGGCTGACTAGGCATAGCATTAAGTAATGCATTAATTAGAATATTGAACAGTGTGGGACTGAGCACACCTCCCTGTGGGGTTCCTATTTCAAAGTCTTTAGTTACACTTCTATGTCCCTGGAACAACACAGACGATTTTCTGTTTGACAGGTAGCCTTTAATCCAGCGGAGAAGCCATCCTCCAACATCCATTCTGGCAAGTTCACTAATGATTACATGTCGGTTGGCTACATCGAAAGCGGATTTAAGGTCAAGGAAGGTAGTGTATGAGCTGTCAGTGTGCAGAGTGAGAAAGGTGGCTATGCAATGATGCATGCTCCTTCCATGCATAAAACCATGTAACCGGGGAGACAAAAATTGCTTGATTCTGTACATGAGACGATTAAGAATCATTCTCTCAAATGTTTTACACAAGCAGCTAGTAAGAGATATTGGGCAAAATGCATTTTGTTGATTGGGCTTAGGAATTGGAATGATGAGGCTGTTGGTCCAAGATTGAGGGAGCTCCCCAGTTACATAGCTCATGTTATATAATTCAAGTAATGGATTACCTGGTACTCGACACAGCAATCTGAGTACATATGTTGTAAGTAATACCATCCTCACCAGGCGACGTGGAGTTGCCCTTAGTTAGTGCTGCATCAAGTTCATAATTAGTGAAAGGAATGTTGCAGTCATCTGCCTTGCTGAGCATAAAGCAAACAAGTCTCTCCCTTGCATCATATTTGTCATTTAATTTTGCCTGTGTGGTACTGGGAAGATTATCATAGCTAGATGTAGCAGCCCAAGCACTGACTAACTCATTCGCCCTATGTAAGGGATGAGGGTGCGCGATCTGCCCAGTTCTGTTACCCTTAATTCTATTTATGTCCCTCCATGCCCGGCTAAGTGGGGTGTGAGCATTAAGACCGTTGACAAATTTTTCCCAGTCTGTTTGCCGCAGCTCTGTCATACGCTCTCTGGCAGCAGCAAGGGCAGTTTGGAAGAGCCTCAGCATTCCAGGGGTACGATGTTTTCTATAGGCTAGGCCTAGTCTGCGAGCAGTACGTTTCAGTGTACGAAGTTTAGAATCATTGTAATAAGTATGGTTTTTGAAGGAGGTATGATTATTATGGAAGTTTGTTGGGTTTAGAGTACCAAGAGGTTTCAGTGGCGGCTGTAAGTAGTTCTGAATACTGCTCACAAGATCATTGTTAAAGGTCTCTACAGAGGAACACTCATAGGAATTATACCAGTCAGTCACATGTGCAACAAAGTCATCATGCTGATCAGTGGGAACATTAAAACGTTTCCGTTTGAATATCCCACCAGGAAGGATAGTACGTATTACCAATATCTAGTGAGGTTAGCCTAGGGAAATGATCAGACGCTATATCTGTTACAATGGAAGACTCACAGCTGGCAGAAGTAATGTTGAAGCCCAGGCACAGATCAAGGATGCCTCCATAGATATGTGTGAGTTCAAGGTCACCTACAATTTGGACATTATCATGACTGTTTAAGAGTGACAACAGTTGATTACCATTACGATTACCAAACTGTGAGTTTCCAATGCTTTTGTGTCTCGCATTGTAATCGCCAATAATAAGAGTAGGCTCAGAATGAGCACAAGTTGAGAGCTCCAAGTAATTAAATTTATCAGCAGGAGCATACAAGTTAAATATGTTGAGAGCAGAGTTCCCTATATAAATCCTAACACCGTGATATTGTAGCCCCTCTGTTTTCTTGTGTGCAAAAAGTTGATGGGGAAGCGATTTTTTAATATATAGAACACAAGAGTTAGTAGATTTGAGGTTATATGCAACAAATGATGGTAATTTAGGGGGTTGGGATTTTTCAGGGACTCTGCACTCTTGTAGACACACAACATCAATGGGTTCAGTGGTTACTTTATGATGAAGTTCAGGAAGTCTTTTTCTAAGTGATGCAATGTTCCAGCTTAATATAGAAAGTTTATACGAGTTTTTATCCATTATAGTAGTCCTGGGATCATCTTGAGTTTCTCAGCATAATGAAAAAATTGTTCATATAAATAGCAGACCTTATCAATGTCAACAGTGCTACCATTGTCCATGAGTTTTGTAAGTGCACTTCCAGTTGTAAGGCCTCGTGGGAGTCTTCGTAAACCCAGAGCATGACGTTGTTTATGTGTGAATGTATGATAGGTGACACCACCACTCACATTCCCTCCTCCACTAACATTACACGCAACACTACAACTGTCATCACCAACGCCACTACCAACATTGTGTTCATTACATTTATCAACAGTATTGTATTCAACGTTAATGTCTATGTGGTTAACCTCATCACACTCTGCACCACCACTTATATTACGCTCATCACTATTACTAACATTATAGACGCCACCGCTCTCATCACACTCTTCACCACCACTTATATTACGCTCATCACTATTACTAACATTATAGACACCACCGCTCTCATCACACTCTGCACCACCACTTATATTACGCTCATCACTATTACTAACATTATAGACACCATTGCCCTCATCACACTCTTCACCACCACTTATATTACGGTCATCACTATTACTAACATCATTGACACCATAGCCTTCATTATGATGCTCACTACAGTTATCAACACAAGTATTATATTCGTCATTACTGTAATTAAGAACACCACCACCACCTTGTTCAGCAGCCTTACACTTGCTTTCACAAATTGTGACAATCTTGTTATTGGTACACTCTACACATCTTTCCTTGTGTTGTTCAAGTTGTTGTTTCAGGAGAATTTGTTGTGTTTCCAGTACTTTTATGCGCGACATCAGGTTGTATACCACAGGAGCAAGACTTGGAACATCTGGAGACGTGAAGTCCCGGTCAGCTGAGCTTGTTGGCTTACTGTCAGCTGACTCAGCTAGGCTGGTATTGACAGCCGACGTGATGGGGGTCTGTTGACGTGCTCCCCAGGTGAGGTGCTCAACCCCATTGTCTGAGGGCAGGCATGAGCCAGTATTCAGACTCGAGGTACCTGGTAGTCCTGGGGGGTCATAATGAGGGGTACAGGGTGAAGTGCGGTTGGCTGCGATGCGATCAGCCCTCACACTGCAGTCAGTATGAGCTGCTGTGACTCCTGAGGTCTTACAATTGATACATTGTTTAGCAACAGTCTGTTGCTGTTTGATCATATCATAACACCGTTCAGAAGGATGAGCATTGGCACACACTGCACACCAGTGTGACTTAGATGGGCATTTCCTGGCAATGTGGCCCCAGCGTTGACACTTATAACATCGACGTTGAGGAGGTCTGTACAATGCAATGTAATAGCGTCTGTTGAGGGCTGCGCGGGAGTGAATATAGCGTGGCAGAGTCCCCTGGCCAGTCCACTCAGCTAATATCAGACCGTTGGAAAGTCGACGAGGGCTTGCAACTTGCTCTGACACCAGATATTGAGGATTCAAGTGCTTGTTGACGTTATAGATGACAATAAGCACTTTATGTGCCCTTGGTGGGGCTGCTCGGAGTTTGATGTTGGCATATTCGCGAGTGAGAAGTTTGTCTATAAATGCTGATTCATTAGGCACAAAGACGTAGTTATCCTCATCGTGGACAAACTTGATCGTTTTCTCTAGGTTGTCTATACTAGCTTCGAAAAACCAGTTACACTTGGTCTCTTGATCAGTGTTGTTAGGGAAATCTAACCTGACAGCTTTGAGAGGGTGTACGCCCACTGTATTGCTTTCAGCAAGCTTTCTCTGGAAGCCTCGTTCTTTTTTCCGAGCCTGTTTACTAAAATATGTTTCAAATCTGCCTTCACCATCATCTACGTCAACACCATCAGCTATACTCATAGCTGACAGGAGTTTCACACTGGCGACGGGCTAAAGGATACCGGTGAATAGAAGGGACAAGGAAGGGATATTCACCTTACTAGACACAGGCAATATGGGTGTAGTGGCCTGCGGGTCGCAGTGCAATTTTCAAGGTCATTCACGGGGCCACAGTCGTCTCGAGAGTTACCATTATTGCACTACTCGTTAATTACTCCAAACCCACAGCACTTAACACAGCTAGCACACGTGTCTAGGAATGACAGACAAATTTTCACTGTGGACAAACAATTCAGCACAAACTTATTATGTTTATAGATGAACCTCTGGCTTGTTACAGTTAAAAAGCCGTCTCCAAAGGAGTTACCAGGTACTAGCCTTTCAAAACGGAAAACTAATTCCAGTGTTTCACTAGGTATATCCCTAGTCACAACTCACACACAAGAGTTCTCACAACACCGAAGGTACGGCCGGAACACTGTAGAACGTTCACAAAGGCATTCTGGGATTCAGAACAGATGTAACTGCATGTAACTTGGTCTTCACTGGCTGGCTTGGAGAGCTGTTTATCCTGGATCGGCTAAACTCGCCCTTATCCCATATGTAGATAATGGCGACGAGCTAAGGGATACCGGTGAATAGGAAAGTCGAGGAAGGGACATTCACCTCACTAGACACACGCAGTGTGGGTGTAAGTGGCATGCGGGTCTTATAGTGCCATTTTCAAGGTCACCCAGCAGGCCAGACATTCCTCACTCATTTTAAGCCTACGTAGGTACTGATGGTAGCACAATTGCCTAAGTCAGTGAAATCCACTCGTGCAAATAGTTACAACAAACCTGCAGCACTTAACACTTCTAGCACACGTATGACAGACGAATGTTCACTCTGTGGTGAATGCACTTAGCACAATCTTACTATGTTTATAGGTGAACCTCTGGCATGTCCCACTTAAAAAGTTAGTACTGCAATGCTCGTTAAATTGTTCTTAACTAAGCCACTACAGGAAGTACTGGTACGCCAGCAGCACTGTAGAATGTATACGTAGACATGCTGGGGGTCAGGAGCTGTAACTGCAGGCTGCCTTAGCTTGTCCTGGCTAGCTTGGAGTGCTGCTTTCAAGCTTGCTTGAATGTGCTTGCTAAGTCCGTGTCAACCACTTGGATATTTGATTGTAGCAGGCAGGTAGGCACACAGGAGACATATTCGTAAGATGAGTGGAGTGCGGCACAGAGGCCTGACACAGGCACTCAAGCATTTATGTGGTCTGGCAAAAACCGCCTCTAGACCATAAGTAAATAGAGGCGAATGGCTGAGTTCCAAATCAAGGAAGGAGGGGAGACAGGCGAGGTGGAGTGAAGGAAGGCCTCCTACAGCCACTTCAAATCAACGTTTGTGTTTCACTAGGTATATCACTGGTCACAGTTCGCACATAAGAGTTCCAGCAGCAAATCAGCTGCGCTCCAACGATATTTGTTGCATGATGAGTTATCAGTCGGGTGAGATAAGCAGTTCTGATATAGAAGGCCTAGGACCTCACTCAACACACACGTCCTCTCCCCTCAACCACTCAGGCCTTACTGTGACTATATTGTGTGTGCAATTAGTGTATATTTCAATTATATTATTGTTCAAGGCCCTTAACTATCTTTTGCTAACTAGTACCAACTACCTCATATATTTTTTTTTTCTACTTTTTTTTATTCTTTTGCTACCTTAACTTGTATATTTTATCTTGTCAATTTAAATCTAGTTATACTCTAATTCTTGTAAACAACTTATATAACACCTTAGTGCAATTACAATTGAGAGTCTTGTGCCTTTTTTATATTATTAGATTAAACTCAGTTGTACTATAGTCAATACCAAATTCATTATATTAGACCATAGTGCAATTACTAGTGAGAGACTGGTGCTATTTTTAATTTGTATTTTTATATTATTAGATTAAATCTAGTTGTACTATAGCTCATTCTAGCTCAAAACATAGACTCCACAAAAGTCATTATATTAGACCTTAGTGCAATTATTTGATTACCACTTTATTGTTCACCACAACTTATATTAGTCCCTTTTATATTATAATTTTATATTATAATTCTAACTTTAAAGAATTACCTTTAAAGTACTACCTACTATTATATTCCCAAGCTCCATTATTTGATCATCACTTTATTTGTTCACCACAAATTATTTTAGTCCCTTTTATATTGTCTCCTTTATTTTAGCTTTAAAAAACTATCTTACCTCATTATTTTTACATTTGTTAAATAATTCAGGTGTTATTTTTTTAGCTTTAGAATATTTACTTTGTTTTATACTTAATTCTAACTACAGATTCACTACAAATCTTATGATTACAAGCATTGATCCTGATACCAACCTCTTATTTAATGACTTAAATGATTCAAACAGTTACTGTAATTACTACACAGCAGAACAATCAAAGGCACTTCTCAGAGTCAACAACAACATAACTATCTTTAACTACAATATCAGATCTTTAAGCAAGCATTACGATGACCTCCTAGCATTACTAAATTCCTTGCATGCCAATATGTCCATCATTACACTAACTGAAACCTGGCTAAAGCCTGATACTACAGATGTCTATGCCATTCCTGGTTACACAGCCATACACAACTGTAGGCCAGACCAACAAGGGGGTGGCACAGCTATATACTACTCAGACCAACTAGAATGTATCACTAATACTTCCACAAGGGATGAACATGGGGAATATATAATAGCTAAATTCAAATCCAAATACCTACAAAAACCTCTCACATTGATAAACATCTACAGAGTTCCACAGTCAAACATTAGCCAATTTAGTCAAAACCTAGGAAGTATGATAACTGATGCACGCATGAACGAAGATCACTTACTACTCTCAGGTGACTTCAGTATAAATCTCCTGCAAGACCAGGACCCACACATTACTGAATTCACAAACACAATGAGTAACTGCATGTTGCTACCAACAGTAACAAAACCTACAAGAGTTACAGAGACTAGTGTTTCCCTACTTGACCACATCTGGACCAACACCATATCCCCTTTAAAATCAGGCATAATTACAGATAATACCACAGACCACTACCCTACTTTCCTCATAACAACTCTTGGTAAAATACCCCAAGACACTACTAAAGTCACCTTCAGACTTCACAATGAGGCAGCCATTAATAACTTCACAACAGCAGTAACAAACATTGACTGGCACACTGAGCTAGAAATCTATACAGATATTGACGAATGTTTTAATAATTTTCTAAAAAAGACCCAATACCTCTATAACAAGCACTGCCCTAAAAAAACTAAACAGATGACAGCTAAGAGACTGAACAGTCCCTGGCTAACACCCAGCATTCTCAAATCCATAAATACAAAACACCGATATGAAAAACAGTACAGAATGGGTCACATAACCAGAGACCAAACAAAACGTTACTCGTCAATCCTAACCAGCCTGATAAGAAGGGCAAAAAAATTGTATTATGAGAACAGATTATCCAACTTAGGAGGTGATATAAAAAAGACCTGGAAGACCCTATCAGAAATTCTGGGAACAAAAAAGCCGGTAGGAGACTTGGACCTGCCTCGCATGGGCCAGTAGGCCTTCTGCAGTGTTCCTTCGTTCTTATGTTCTTAACACGAACACTCTCTTCTAGTCTGTTAACATGAACACTCTCTTCTAGTCTGTTAACACGAACACTCTCTTCTAGCCTGTTAACACGAACACTCTCTTCTAGTCTGTTAACACAAACACTCTCTTCTAGCCTGTTAACACGAACACTCTCTTCTAGTCTGTTAACACGAACACTCTCTTCTAGTCTGTTAACACGAACACTCTCTTCTAGTCTGTTAACACGAACACACTCTTCTAGTCTGTTAACACGAACACTCTCTTCTAGCCTGTTAACACGAACACACTCTTCTAGCCTGTTAACACGAACACACTCTTCTAGCCTGTTAACACGAACACACTCTTCTAGCCTGTTAACATGAACACACACTTCTAGCCTGTTAACACGAACACACTCTTCTAGCCTGTTAACTAGCCTGTTAACACGAAACACTCTCTTCTAGAACACTGTTAACACGAACACACTCACAAACACACTCTAGCCTGTTAACACGAACACACACACGAACACTCTTCTAGCTGTTAACACGAACACTGTTAACACGAACACACTCTTCTAGCCTGTTAACATGAACACACTCTTCTAGCCTATTTCTAGCCTGTTAACATGAACATGAACACTCTAGCCTGTTAACTAGCCTATTCTTCTAACATGAACACACTCTTCTAGCCTATTAACACGAACACACTCTTTTAGCCTGTTAACACGAACACACTCTTCTAGCCTGTTAACACGAACACGCTCTTCTTGCCTGCTGTTCATAATCTACATAAACGACATAGATGAGGGCATAAAGAGCGACATCGGCAAGTTTGCCGATGACACCAAAATAGGCCGTCGAATTCATTCTGACGAGGACATTCGAGCACTCCAGGAAGATTTGAATAGACTGATGCAGTGGTCGGAGAAGTGGCAGATGCAGTTTAATATAGACAAATGCAAAGTTCTAAATGTTGGACAGGACAATAACCATGCCACATATAAACTAAATAATGTAGATCTTAATATTACGGATTGCGAAAAAGATTTAGGAGTTCTGGTTAGCAGTGATCTGAAACCAAGACAGCAGTGCATAAGTGTTCGCAATAAAGCTAATAGAATCCTTGGCTTCATATCAAGAAGCATAAATAATAGGAGTCCTCAGGTTGTTCTTCAACTCTATACATCCTTGGTTAGGCCTCATTTAGATTATGCTGCACAGTTTTGGTCACCGTATTACAGAATGGATATAAATTCTCTGGAAAATGTACAAAGGAGGATGACAAAGTTGATCCCATGTATCAGAAACCTTCCCTATGAGGATAGACCAAGGGCCCTGAATCTGCACTCTCTAGAAAGACGTAGAATTAAGGGGGATATGATTGAGGTGTATAACTTGAAGACAGGAATAAATAAAGGGGATGTAAATAGTGTGCTGAAAATATCTAGCCTAGACAGGACTCGCAGCAATGGTTTTAAGTTGGAAAAATTCAGATTCAGGAAGGATATAGGAAAGTACTGGTTTGGTAATAGAGTTGTGGATGAGTGGAACAAACTCCTGAGTACAGTTATAGAGGCCAGAACATTGTGTAGCTTTAAAAATAGGTTGGATAAATACATGAGTGGATGTGGGTGGGTGTGAGTTGGACCTGATAGCTTGTGCTACCAGGTCGGTTGCCGTGTTCCTCCCTTAAGTCAATGTGACCTGACCTGACTAGGTTGGGTACATTGGCTTAAGCCGGTAGGAGACTTGGACCTGCCTCGCATGGGCCAGTAGGCCTTCTGCAGTGTTCCTTCGTTCTTATGAAATAGCAAAATAAAATTAGCAAAATCAGATGAACCCCAACTCCCACCAACAGAAACAGCAAACAGACTCAATGATTTCTTCTCCACTATAGGACAAAACCTTGCCAATAAAATCCCAAGCTCAGATACCCCACCAAATGACTACCTCACTGGCAACTACCCGAACACACTGTTCCTAGCTCCGACTAACCCATACGAAGTCTCCCTTATTATCAACGCACTAAAAAACAAGGCAGGAGATTTAAATACCTTACCACCCTTTATATACAAAAAAGTGTCACAAGTACTATCACCAATCATTGCAACACTCTTTAACAAATCCATTGAATCCTCCACCTTCCCTACAGCTCTCAAAATAGCAAGGGTCACCCCGATCCATAAAGGAGACCAAACAGAGTTGAATAACTATAGGCCAATATCCAATTTACACCCTCTCTCAAAAATCTTCGAAAAATTAATTCATAAACGAATCTACTCCTACCTCATCTCCCAAAACATTCTCAACCCCTGCCAATTTGGATTCAGGCCTAATAAAAATACTAATGATGCTATTATACACATGCTAGAACATATATACACTGCAATAGAGAAAAAAGAAGTCCCACTGGGGATCTTCATTGACTTATGTAAAGCTTTTGATACAGTTGACCATGACTTGCTCCACGTAAAATTGTCACACTATGGTATTAGAGGGCACTCCCTCAACTACCTCAAGTCATACCTCAGCAACAGAAGCCAATATGTGTACGCAAATGGGACAAGCTCTTCCGCTCAACCAATTACAGTTGGTGTCCCACAGGGAAGTGTCCTTGGCCCTCTTCTCTTTCTCCTATACATAAATGACCTACCAAATGCTTCGCAATTACTCAAACCCACACTTTTTGCAGATGACACTACATACGTCTTCTCTCACCCGAGCCCAGTCACGCTAGCCAATACTGTAAACACCGAATTACAGAAAATATCTACCTGGATGAGGACTAACAAACTTACACTAAACATTGACAAAACCTACTTCATTCAGTTTGGAAACAGAGCTACAGATGTACCTCTTAACATAACAATAAACAGATCACCTATCACAAAGCTAACAGAGGGAAAATTCTTAGGAATCCACCTTGATAATAGACTCAAATTTCATTCACATATACAACAAATTTCTAAGAAAATTTCCAAGACTGTAGGCATACTATCGAAGATACGGTACTATGTTCCACAGTCAGCCCTCCTGGCCCTTTATCACTCTCTTATTTACCCCTATCTCACCTATGGAATTTGTGCATGGGGCTCAACAACAATTAACCATCTCAGACCACTAATTACCCAACAAAAGGCTGCAGTTAGAATGATAACAAATTCTCACTACAGGCAGTACACTCCACCAATATTCAAAACACTAAACCTACTCACCATACAAAACATCCATACTTATTACTGCACCTATTACATACATAGAACACTTAACTCTGATATTAACCCTCCCCTCAAACATCTCCTTGCCAACCTCAACAGAACACATGACCATAACACAAGGCACAGATCACTCTTTGATGTTCCTCGTGTCCATCTCACACTATGCAAAAACTCAATGCACATAAAAGGCCCTAAAATCTGGAATTCATTACCTGTAAATATAAAAGAAACACTACCTGTTTATAAATTCAAGTCTCTTCTCAAAGATCACTTACTCACCCAAAACCAAATAAATACTGAATAACTGAACCTTATAAATTGTATATCTTAAATGTTTCTCACAATTATATCACACAAATGTTAAACCTAGGACCCAATCTAACTTTATTATTTTTTTAAATACACTACCTAACAGAATACTCCATTCGACTGAATGTACAGCAAAGCATGCAACCATATGACCTGTCTTTGTAATACTCATTTGTGCTCATTTGCACCCTTCTGGCAAGACAGTGATGGAGTGAATGATGGTGAAAGTTTTTCTTTTTCGGGCCACCCTGCCTTGGTGGGAATCGGCCAGTGTGATAATAAAATAGTAAATAATTTGTGCTTTATAGTTATCTGTTTACAATAATGTCTTATCACTGATTTCATCATTGCTTAGTTAATCTTAAGTTAATTTTAAGCCAGCCTGTAATGCTATGCATATAAGTGGCTTTGGCATGCTGCTCTTACCTGTATTTTTTTGTACCTCTGTATGTATGCTAAAATTACTAAATAAATAAATAAATAAATAAATATAGTGTGAGAAGGGCAGTTTGTGGCACGTAGTATCGTATCTTCGAGAGGATCCCCACCGTTTTGGATACTTTTTTGTTGTGTGTTGGATGTGGGTGCTGAAATTTAGGTTGTTGTCGAGGTATAGGCCAAGGAATTTGCCTTCATTATGTCTGGCAATTAGAGTGTTGTCGATCTTAATGTTAAGTTGCGCAACACCTGCTCTGCTACCAAACATAATATAGTAGGTTTTGCCAGTGTTAATTAAGTGTAAGTTTATTGGCTGTCATCCAAGTCGATATTTTGAGCAGCTCCTCGTTAAGAATGGTGTTGAGGGTGGTAAGATTAGGGTGGGAGATGACGTAAGTCGTGTCGTCAGCAAAGAGAATGGGTTTCAGGTGTTGGGATATGTTTGGAAGATCATTGATGTAAATGAGGAAGAGCAGGGGTCCAAGGACACTTCCCTGCGGAACTCCTGTATCAAGTGGCCGTATTGATGAGGCTGTCTTTAATGGTGACATACTGATACCTATTAGAAAGGTAGGATTTAAAATATGCAAGTGCATGGCCTCTTATACCATAGTGGTCAAGTTTGTGGAGTAGGATGCCGTGGTTCACTGTGTCAAACGCTTTTCTTAGGTCAATAAAAATTCCTAGCGGATATTCCTTATTTTCCAATGCTGTGTAAAGCAGGTCTAGCATTTTTATAATTGCATCATTAGTGCTTTTATTTTTCCTGAATCCAAATTGGCAGGGGTTTAGTATGTTTTGTGACGTTATAAATGAATATAGTCTCCTGTGCACGAGTTTCTCGAAGATTTTGGATAGCAATGGTAAGTTTGATAATGACCTATAGTTGTTTACATCTGTAGGGTCACGAACTTTATGTATTGGTGTAACCCTTGCTGTTTTGAGTAGTGTCGGGAAAGTGCTAGTTTCTAGTGACTTGTTAAAAAGTAATGTAATAGCATGCAAAAGGACATGGGCCGCTCGCTTGTACAATAATGGGACGTGAGACAGATTCACAGAGTTATTTTTAAGTGACTTTATGATCACGGTGACTTCCGTGGGCTCAGTTGGTACAAGATAGAAGGAATTTGGGAAATTCCCATCTAGGTAGTCCCCGGCACGGGCATTGGTACGTGGGATTTTACTGGCGAGATTAGATCCTATGTTTGAGAAGAAGTCGTTTATCTTGTTAGCTGTGTCAGTGGGATGTAGTGGTGTTTCATGAGGTTTAGTTAGAACAATATTCTTGTTTTTTTTTTCAGTTTGTGGGTCCCCAGAATCTGGTACAACACTGGTCCCTGCTACAACACTGGACACTGCTACAACACTGAACACTTGGTACAACACTCTGGACACAGCTACAACACTCTGGACACTGCTACAACACTCTAGAATCTGCTACAACTGCCTGGACACTGATACAACACTCTGGACACTGCTACAACACACTGGACTCTGCTACAGCACTGTCGACACTGCTACAACACACTAAACACTGCTACAACACAATGGACACTGCTACAACACTCTGGACATTGCCACAACACTAGACACTGCTACAACATTCTGGACACTGCTACAACTCTCGACACTGCTACAATGCTTTGGACACTGCCACAACACTTGACACTGTTACAACACTCTGAGCAGTGCTACAACACTCTTGTCGCTGCTACAATACTCTGGAGACAGGTACATCACTCTGGGCACTGCTACAACACTCTGGACAATACTACAACACTCTGGGCTCTGCTACAACTCTCTGGACACTGCTAGAACACTCTGGAATCTGATACAATATTCTGTACACTGCTACAACACTCTGGACACTGCTACAACACTCTTGGCACTGCTTCAACACTTTATACACTTCTGCTACACTTTGAACACTGCTACAACACGCTGGACATTGGTACAACATTCTAGACAATGCTACAACACTCTGGACACTGTTACAACACTCTGGACACTGCTACAACACTCTGGACACTTCTAAAACACACTGGACACTGTTACAACGCTCTGGACACTACTACAACATTCTGTACTCTGCTACATCACTCTGTACACTGCTACAACACTCTGGACGCTCCTACAACACTCTGGACACGGCTACAAAACACTGGACACTGCTACAACACTCTGGACATTGCTGCAACACTAGACACTGCTACAACATTCTGGACACTGCTACAACACTGGACACTGCTACAACACTCTGGACGCTGCTAGAACACTCTTGATTCTGGTACAACATTCTGGTCACTGCTACGACACTCTGCACACTTCTACACTCTGGACACTGCTTAAATACTCTGGAATCTGCTACAACTGCCTGGACACTGATACAACACTCTGGACACTGCTACAACACTTTGGAATCTGCTACATCACTCTGGACACTGCTACAACACACTGGACACTGCTACAACACAATGGACACTGCTACAACACCTTGGACATTGCTACAACACTAGACACTGCTACAATATTCTGGACACTGCTACAACACACTGGACACTACTACAACATTGGACACTGTTACAACACTTGACAATGTTACAACACTCTGGGCACTGCTACAACACTGTGCAGTGTTACAACACTCTGGGCAATACTACAACACTCTGAACTCTGCTACATCACTCTGGACAGTCCTACAACACTCTGGACACTGCAACAACACTCTGGAACCTGCTACAATACTCTGGACACTGCTACAACACTCTGGAACCTGCTACAATACTCTGGACACTGCTACAACACTCTGGAACCTGCTACAATACTCTGGACACTGCTACAACACTCTGGACACTGCTACGATACTCTGAACACTGCTACAACACACTGGAACCTGCTACAATACTCTGGACACTGCTACAACACTCTGGACACTCCTACTACACTCTGGACTGCTACAACAATCTAGACATTGGTACAACACTCGGGACACTGCTACGACACTCTGGACACTGCTACAACTCTGGGCACTGCTACAACACAGGACACTGCTTCAGCACTCGATATTACTACAAGACTCTGGACACAGCTACAACACTGAGCATTGCTACAAAACTCTGGACACAGTTACAGCACTCTGGATACTGCTACAATACTCTGGATGCTGCTACAACACTTTGGACATTTCTACAACACTCTTGCCACTGTTACAACACTCTGGACACTCCTACAACACTCTGAGCACTGCTACAACACACTGAACACAGCTACAACACTGGACACTGCTGCAGCACACTGGACACTGCTGCAACACTGGACACTTCTACAACATTTTGGACACTGCAGCAACACTCTGGACACGGTTACAATACTCTTGACACTCTGGACACTGGTAAAACACTCTGGACACTGCTACAACACTGGACACATCACGAAACTCTGGGCACTGCTACAACACTCTGGGCACTGCTACAACACTTCTGAAAACGCTGCAACACTCTGGACACAGGTACAACACTCTGGACACAGGTACAACACTCTGGACACTGGTACCACACTCGGAAAACTGCTACAACACTCAGGACACTGCTACAACACTCTGGGCACTGCTACAACACTCTGCACATTTCTACAACACTCTGGACACTGCTACAACACTGGACACTGCTTCAACACTGGACACTGCTACAACACTGGACACTGCTACAACACTGGACACTGCGAAAATGCTCCAGACATTGCTGCAACACTGGACAGTGCTACAACACTCTGGACACTTCTGAAAGACTCTGGACTCTGCTACAATACTCTGGACACTGCTACAACACTGGACACTTGTACAACACTCCGGAAACTGCTACTACACTCTGGACATTACTGCAACACTCTGGACACTGCTACAACACACTGGACACAGCTACAACACTTTGGACACTGCTACAACACATTGGACACTGCTACAACACTCTGGACACTGCTACAACACACTGGACACTGCTACAACACACTGGACACTGCTACGACACATTGGACACTGCTACAACACTGGACAATGCTACAACACTCTGGACACTGCTACAACACCCTGGACATTAATACAACACTGTGGACACTTCTACAACACTCTGGACACTGCTACAACACTCTGGACACTGGTACAACACACTGGACACTGCTACAACACACTGGACACTGCTACAACACTCTGGACACTGCTACAACACTAGACACTGCTACAACACTCTGGACACTACAACACTGGACACTGCTAAAACATTCTGGACACTGCCCCAACACTCTGGACACTGCTACAACACTGGACACTGCTACAACACTCTGGACGCTGCTACAACACTGGACACTGCCCCAACACTCTGGACACTGCTACAACACCGGACACTGCTACAACACTGGACACTGGTACAATACTGGTCACTTGCTACAATACTCTGGAGACAGATACACCACTCTGGGCATTGCTACAACACTGGACACTGCTACAACACTCTGGACAATGCTACAACACTCAGGACACTGCTACAACACTCTGGACAATGCTACAACACTCAGGACAGTGCTACAACACTCTGGACACTTCTACAACTCTTTGGACATTGGTACAGCACTCTGGACACTTCTACAACATTCTGGGCACTGCTGCATTGCTACAACACTCTGGACACTGCTACAACACTCTGGACACTGCTACGATACTCTGAACACTGCTACAACACACTGGACACTGCTACGACATTTTGGGCACTTCTACAACACTGTAAACTGCTACAACATTCTTGACACTGCTACAGCACTCTCGATATTGCTGCAATACTCTGGACACTTCTACAATGCTCTGTACACTACAACACTCTGGACACTTCTACAACAGCCTGGGCACTGCTACAACACTTAGCACTGCAGCAACACTCAGGAAACTGCTGCATCACACCGAACACTTGTACAACACTCTAAACACTGCTACAGCACTCTGGGCACTGCTACAGCGCTTTGACCATTGGTACAACACTATGGGCACTGCTACAACGCTCTTGACACTGCTACAACCCTCTGGACACTGCTACAACACTCTGGGGACTTCTACAACACTCTGGACACTGCTACAACACTCTGGACACTGTTACAACATTCTGGACACTGCTACAATTCTCTGGACACTGCTACAACAATCTGGATACTGGTACAACATTTTGGGCACTGGTACAACAATGTGAACTGCTACAACACTCTGGACACTGCTATAACACACTGGACACTACTACAACACACTGGACACTACTACAACACGCTGGACACTGCTACAACACTCTGGACACTACTACAACACACTGGACACTACTACAACACGCTGGACACTGCTACAACACTCTGGACACTGCTACAACACACTGGACACTACTACAACACGCTGGACACTGCTACAACACCCTGAACACTGCTAGAACACCCTGGACACTTCTAGAACACTCTGGACACTGCTACAACACTCTGGACTCTGCTACAACACGCTGGTCACTGCTACAACACGCTGGACACTGCTACAACACTCTGGACACTGCTACAACACCCTGGACACTGCTAGAACACTCTGGATACTGCTACAACTCTCTGGACTCTGCTACAACACGCTGGACACTGCTACAACACTCTGGACTGTGCTGCAACACGCTGGACACTGCTATAACACTCTGGACTGTGCTGCAACACGCTGGACACTGTTATAACACTCTGGACACTGCTACAACACCCTGGACACCGCTAGAACACTCTGGACACTCCTGCAACACTCTGGACTCTGCTACAACACGCTGGACACTCTGGACACTGCTACAACACGCTGGACACTGCTACAACGCTCTGGACTTTGCTACAACACGCTGGACACTGCTGCAACACGCTGGACACTGCTACAACATGCTGGACACTGCTACAACATGATGGACACTGCTACAACACTCTGGACTCTGCTACAACACGCTGGACACTTCTACAACACGCTGGACACTTCTACAACACGCTGGACACTGCTACAACACTCTGGACACTGCTACAACACTGGACTTTGCTACAACACGCTGGACACTGCTACAACACGCTGGACACTGCTACAACACGCTGGACACTGCTACAACACTCTGGACACTGCTACAACACTCTGGACACTGCTACAACACGCTGGACACTGCTACAACACTCTGGACACTGCTACAACACTGGACTTTGCTACAACACGCTGGACACTGCTACAACACCCTGGACACTGCTACAACACGCTGGACACTGCTACAACACTCTGGACACTCTGGACACAGCTACAACATGCTGGACACTGCTACAACACCCTGGATACTGCTAGAACACGCTGGACACTGCTACAACACTCTGGACACTCCTGCAACACTCTGGACTTTGCTACAACACGCTGGACACTCTGGACACAGCTACAACACGCTGGACACTGCTACAACACCCTGGATACTGCTAGAACACGCTGGACACTGCTACAACACTCTGGACACTGCTACAACACTGGACACTGCTACAACACTCTGGACACTGCTACAACACTCTGGACACTGCTACAACACTGGACACTGCTACAACACTCTGGACACTGCTACAACACTGGACACTGCTACAACACTCTGGACACTGCTACAACACTGGACACTGCTACAACACTCTGGACACTGCTACAACACTCTGGACACTGCTACAACACTGGACACTGCTACAACACTCTGGACACTGCTACAACACTCTGGACACTGCTACAACACTCTGGACACTGCTACAACACTGGACACTGCTACAACACTCTGGACACTGCTACAACACTGGACACTGCTACAACACTCTGGACACAGCTACAACACGCTGGACACTGCTACAACACCCTGGATACTGCTAGAACACGCTGGACACTGCTACAACACTCTGGACACTGCTACAACACTCTGGACTCTGCTACAATGCTCTGGGCGCTGCTACAACACTCTGGACACTGCTACAACACTCTGGACTCTGCTACAATGCTCTGGGCGCTGCTACAACACTGGACACTGCTACAACACTCTGGACACTGCTACAACACTGGACACTGCTACAACACTCTGGACACTGCTACAACACTGGACACTGCTACAACAATCTGGACACTGCTACAACACTCTGGACACTGCTACAACACTGGACACTGCTACAACATTCTGGACACTGCTACAACACGCTGGACACTGCTACAACACTCTGGACACTGCTACAACACTGGACACTGCTACAACACTCTGGACACTGCTACAACACTGGACACTGCTACAACACTCTGGACACAGCTACAACACGCTGGACACTGCTACAACACCCTGGATACTGCTAGAACACGCTGGACACTGCTACAACACTCTGGACACTGCTACAACACTCTGGACTCTGCTACAATGCTCTGGGCGCTGCTACAACACTCTGGACACTGCTACAACACTCTGGACTCTGCTACAATGCTCTGGGCGCTGCTACAACACTGGACACTGCTACAACACTCTGGACACTGCTACAACACTGGACACTGCTACAACACTCTGGACACTGCTACAACACTGGACACTGCTACAACACTCTGGACACTGCTACAACACTCTGGACTCTGCTACAATGCTCTTGGCACTGCTACAACACTCTGGACACTGCTACAACACTCTGCACACTGCTACAACACTCTGGACACTGCTACAACACTCTGGACACTGCTACAACACTCTGGACACTGCTACAACACTCTGGACACTGCTACAACACTCTGGACACTGCTACAACACCTAAGCCAAATATTTTGAGGATCTTCGAAGATTGTACAAAATTTCATACAGTAAGATAATAGAATTTATTTGATTAATGAGGTAAATGAAAATCCAAATTAATAATTTATTTAAATTTATGTGTGTAAATACAACAATAAATAATTTTGTTGCAGGAAGTAAAGTGTGTGCAGCATATGAAGGTTGCTGAGCATGAAGGTTGCTGAGCATGAAGGTTGCTGAGCATGAAGGCTGCTGAGCATGAAGGGAAGGTTGCTGAGCATGAAGGTTGCTGAGCATGAAGGCTGCTGAGCATGAAGGCTGCTGAGCATGAAGGTTGCTGAGCATGAAGGGAAGGTTGCTGAGCATGAAGGGAAGGTTGCTGAGCACCAGTAAGGTATGAGAGTTGTTCAGGGTACAAACTCTTGTCTGTGTTTGGTGTGTCATAAAGAAGTGAAGTGTAAGTCTGCCCTGGTTCAACACATGAGAGTACACACTGTAGAGAAACCTTACAAGTGTTCAGGGTGCCTCAAACACTTTAAGCTTAAATCAACACTTGTTCAGCACATGAAAGTTCACACTGGAGAGAAACCTTACAAGTGTTCCGTCTGCTTAAAGAAATTCTCAAATAAATCGGATCTGGTAAAACACACCAGAGTGCACACAGGAGAGAAAACACACCAGTGTTCTGAGTGTTTCAAGTGTTTTTCACGCAATTCGTCGCTGGTACAGCATATGAGAGTACATACTGGTGAAAAACCCTTTAAGTGTTCTGAGTGCATCAAAGAGTTTTCCAATAAATCATCTCTGTTAAAACACACACGTGTACATACGGGAGAGAAGCGATACCAGTGTTCACTGTGTCTAAACAGCTTCTCTAATAAACACACACTGGTGCAACATATGAGAGTTCATACTGGAGAGAAGCCATACCAGTGTACAGTGTGTTATAAACACTTCTCAGTTAAATCTGACGTTGCAAAACACATGCGACTTCATACTGGTGAGAAGCCATATCACTGTTCAGATTGTTCGAAGAAGTTCACAACTAAATCAGACCTAATTAAACACCAGAGAGTTCACACAGGAGAAAAACCATACAAATGTTCAACATGCCTGAAAGAGTTTTCAAACCAGTCAAATTTATTAAAACACATGAGAACTCATACAGGAGAAAAACCATACCAGTGTTTAATATGTCTACATCAGTTTTCCAGTAAGTCACATCTGGTAAGACATGCCAGAGTTCATACACCAGAGAAACCAATGCAGTGTTTACAGGGTCAAAGATTCTCCAAAAAAAACTGTGCAGTCGTACAGCACATGCAGGTCCATACAACAGAGAAACAGTATCAGTGTTCAATGTGTTCAAAGGACTTTTCATGTAGATTGACTGTAGTTCATCATACAAGAGTTCACAAGAAGAAATCATGAACATTGTTCTCATGAACTACTGTGTCAGGATGGGCACACTGTCCCAGGATGGGCGCACTGCCCAATCTAGCAGATTTCAACAGACCAATTAATTTTATTATTGTTACCATTTAATGTTGCATTATGAAAATAATAGATGGATTTGTAAGTGTTTCTAGTTTGTTATAGACTGGCTCTTTCTAAGACATCTCGACTCTCGCAACTCTTGTCGTAACTCTCTTAGCTTCTCATCAATTTTTCAGATTGTGTGCAGGCATTATTTGCACTTAGAAATGACTCTTTTTCAAGTGCTGTCTGAGCTGAGAACTACACTGCTTCACATCTCAGTTATTCGCTCTCCTCATGAGAGAGTTAAAGCTCTCTCATTGGTTACTTCATGATGACAATAAGATCAAGTGTTCTAATTGGCTTCTAGAATCTAGATGTGGAACCCATTCAATGCAATGCAATTCAATTCAAGTTTATTCTCCATAAGGGTTACAATGTGGGGTTTACAGGTTTTGGGTATTGTGTGGTTTACATGTTATAAAATACTAATTACAGAGGGGGCCACTAGGACACCTAGCATGGCTAGGCTTTTCGGGCAGACTTAGATTAATTCCTAATATTAAATCCTTACAGATTATGGTATTAAGGCTAAGTGACTACATCATAATTTGTGAATTTAGCAATGTGAATGCTCTTGTTTTGGCACAATACAAAGTGTCTATATTGGAGTATCATAGGCAAACTTATGACTAGTTAGGATTTATTATTTTAGGATTAAGATTAGTACAGTGGAACCTCAAATATCGAACTTTCTTTGGTTCAGAAGGCTGTTCAAGTGCCTTTACCGAATGAATTTATTCCCATGAGGAATAATGTAAATTAGGTTAGTCCATTTCAGACCCTCAAAAATACACTTATAAAAGCACTTACAAAAATACACTTACATAATTGGTTGTGTTGGGAGCAGTTCGATTTTTGAGGTTCCACTGTATTTCTGGGTTTATAGTCAGTGGGTGAGTGAGGGTAATTGTGAACCACCAGGTGGTTATCATGTAGTTAGTTGTCGGGGTGTATCAGGGAGATAAGATGTTTTCTAACCGTAGTTTTGAAAGTGATGTGTCTGCAGTTCTAGAGTTTTCAGGTAGGGTGTTACAGATTTTAGGTCCTTTGAAATACATTGAATTTTTGTAAAGGTTTAGTCGAACACGGGGAATGTCATAGAGATGTTTGTGTCTGGTGTTATGCCCATCAACTAACTACACGAATACCACCTGGTGGTTCACACTTACACTCACTCACCCATTTGACCATAAACAGAAATATTAATCTCAATCTTAAAATAATGAATCCTGTGATACTCCAATACTGAAACTATGTACTGTGCCAAAACAAAAGCATTCACATTGCTAAACTCACAAACTAGTATTTAGTCACTTAGCCATAATACCAACTTACCTCATAATTTGTAATATTTTAAAATAAAGAATTAAACTAGGTCTGCCCGAAATGCCTAGCCATGCTAGGCATTCTAGTGGTACATCCTGTAATCATTATTTAATTACATGTAAACCACACAATAACCAAATTCTGTAAATTCAACATTGTAATCCTTATAGAGAATAAACTTTGAATTGAATTGAATTGAATGCCTGTGGATCGTGTCACAACTATCAAGAAAGCGTTTTAGGTCAAGGTTAATATTGGAATTTAAGGTCCTGTAGATATAGATTGCACAGTAGTAAGTGTGGATCTTCTGAACAGGGAGTAAGTTTAGATCTATGAAAAGTGGGGGGTGTGTTGCCAGGGATGGGATTTAGTGATTACTCTTACTGCAGCTTTTTGTTGGGTTATTATTGGCTTTAGGTGTGTTGCTGCAGTTGAACCCCAAGCACAGATAGCATAGGTGAGGTATGGATATATAAATGAATGGTATAGTGTGAGAAGGGCAGTTTGTGGCATGTAGTATCATATCTTGGAAAGGATCCCCACCGTTTTGGATGCTTTTTTTGTTATGTGTTGGATACGGGTGCTGAAATTTAGGTTGTTGTCGAGGTATAGGCCAAGGAATTTGCCCTCATTATGCCTGGCAATTAGAGTGTTGTCGATCTTAATGTTAAGTTGCGCAACACCTGCTCTGCTACCAAACATAATATAGTAGGTTTTGCCAGTGTTAAGTGTAAGTTTATTGGCTGTCATCCAAGTCGATATTTTGAGCAGCTCCTCGTTAACAGTGGTGTTGAGGGTAGCAAGATTAGGGTGGGAGATGACGTAAGTCATGTCGTCAGCAAAGAGAATGGGTTTCAGGTGTTGGGATATGTTTGGAAGATCATTGATGTAAATGAGGAAGAGCAGGGGTCCAAGGACACTTCCCTGCGGAACTCCAGTATCAAGTGGCTGTATTGATGAGGCTGTGTCTTTAATGGTGACTTACTGATACCTATTAGAAAGGTATGATTTAAAATATGCAAGCACATGGCCTCTTATACCATAGTGGTCAAGTTTGTGGAGTAGGATGCTGTGGTCAACTGTGTCAAACGCTTTTCTTAGGTCAATAAAAATTCCTAGCGGATATTCCTTATTTTCCAGTGCTGTGTAAAGCAGGTCTAGCATTTTTATAATTGCATCATTAGTGCTTTTATTTTTCTTGAATCCAAATTGGCAGGGGTTGAGTATGTTTTGTGCCTTTATAAATGAATATAGGCTCCTGTGCACGAGTTTCTCGAAGATTTTGGATAGCAATAGTAAGTTTGATATTGGCCTATAGTTGTTTACGTCTGTAGGGTCACCACCTTTATGTATTGGTGTAACCCTTGCTGTCTTGAGTAGTGTCAGGAAAGTGCTAGTTTCTAGTGACTTGTTAAAAAGTAATGTAATAGCATGCGAAAGGACATGGGCCGCTCGCAGAGTTATTTTTAAGTGACTTTATGATTGCGGTGACTTCCATGGGCTCAGTTGGTACAAGATAGAAGGAATTTGGCAAATTCCCATCTAGGTAGTCCCCGGCATGGGCATTGGTACGTGGGATTTTACTGGCAAGATTAGATCCTATGTTTGAGAAGAAGTCGTTTATCTTGTTAGCTGTGTCAGTGGGATGCAGTGGTGTTTCATGAGGTTTAGTTAGAACAATATTCTTGGTTTTTTTCAGTTTGTGGGTCCCCAGAATCTGGGAAAGTGTTTTCCAGGTCTTTTTTATATCTCCTCTTGTGTCAGTGAATCTGCTGGAGTAGTAGTTGTTTGGCTTTCTTTATTTGGTGAGAACTGTTGAATAGTGTTTAAGAATATCTTTGTGTATTAAGCCCTGTCTATATTGCTTTTCATATTGGTGTTTCTTATCAATGGATTTCAGAATGGTGCTGGTTAGCCATGGGCAACCAAGCCATTTATTCGTGATCTGTTTAGTTTTTATAGGACAATGTTTGTTGTATAGTCTAAGTATTTTGTTAAGAAAAATGGCTATCCAATTGTCAATACCATTGGCATTGGAGAATTCTGTAGGCCAGTCAACAGTCTCTAGGTCTGCTGTGAAATTCCTTATTGAGGCCTCATCATGGAGTCTAAATGAAACTTTGTTGTATTCGAGTGGTGGCTTACTAATGTTTGTTAAGAGGAAGGTTGGGTAGTGGTCTGTAGTGCTATCTGTGATTATCCCTGATTTAAGGGGGGCTAGTATATTGGTCCATATGTGGTCTATTATGGTTGCACTTGTCTCAGTCGGCCTGGTTGGTTTAGTTATTGTTGGTATGAGAAGTGTGTTGTTCATATTGTTGATGAAATCAGTTACAGTCTGATCATCTGGTAAGCCAAGGTTGATGTTGAAGTCTCCAGCTAAGAGAAGGTGGTGCTTATTCATTTGTCTGTTTGTTATTAGTGACTTTAGATTCTCACTGAAGTGTGGGATGTTTGTGTGGGGTATCCGATATATGGCACCGATTGTTATAGGCGTCTTGAGGTTTTTACAGTAAAATTAGCAAAAATGTATTCCCCATATTCATCACTAAAGCAAGTGGTGCTAATACAAGATAGTTGGTTAGATTAATAGATTGTAGTACCACCCCCAACTTGGTTTGGTCTGCAGTTGTGGATTGCTGTGTATCCTGGACAAAACTCACAGGGGTCATAGAGCACTTGGGGAAGTTAATGAGGTTTAACCCTTTAACTGCCAAAGCCAGGCTGTGGTTCATACATTTGAATGCATACAGCCAGCAATAACAGCCTGGTTTATCAAGCTTTGATCTTCCAGGAGGCCTGGTCTGGGACTGGGCTGCAGAATCCTGAAGATTTATGCATTACTGCTAGTACTCCAGACATAGATCAGTGCATTATTTTTCATAAGAACATAAGAAAGGAGGAACACTGCAGCAGGCCTGTTGGCCCATACTAGGCAGGTCCTTCACAGTTCATCCCACTAACAGAATATTTGCCCAATCCAATTTTCAGTTCTACTCAAGGAACAAGCTTTGATAATTCTATTAACTCATGTGCAAGTCCCACTCAAATCCAACCCCTCTCACTCATGTATTTATCCAACCTAAATTTGAAACTATCCAAGGTCCTAGCCTCAATAACCCTACTAGGCAGGCTGTTCCACTCATCCAAACCACTACTTTCCTATATCCTTTCTAAATCTAAACTTGTCTAATTTGGATCCATTATTTCGGGTTCTCTCTTGGAGAGATATCCTCAAGACCTTATTAATATCTCCTTTATTAATACTCATCTTCCACTTGTACACCTCGATCATATCTCCCCTCATTCTTTGTCTTACAAGTGAATGTAATTTAAGGGACTTCAGTCTCTCTTCATATGGAAGATTTCTAATGCAATGAGTTAATTTTGTCATTCATCGCTGAATGTTTTCTAACGAATTTATATCCATTCTGTAAAATGGAGACAGAACTGAGCTGCATAATCTAGGTGAGGCCTTACTAATGAGGTATAAAGCTGAAGTATAACTGCTGGACTTCTGTTGCTTACACTTCTTGATATAAATCCCAGCAATCTATTTGCCTTATTATGTATGCTTAGGTACTGCTGTCTTGGTTTAAGGTTGCTGCTTACCATAACCCCCATAACTCCTGCATTCAAATTTGGCACCATAGGCCTGATAGGCCTAGGCAGTGTAGAATGGGTCTAAACACTCAGTGTATGCAGTATTAAACAAATCTGGGACCACATAATACCTAGTGGAAGCACTAGTTCAGTTGAGTGCCAGTTAGGGCAGTATGGCAGACCCCTGGGATTCACTAATACCATGTCGTATTAACACTCTCCTTTTAGGAGGAAAGTGATGTTGACCCCGAGTTTAGTGGTTGGAGATGGAAGTGGCCACAACTGGTCAAGGAGCTATTGAAAAAATCAGTGATAACCCATGTGCACCATTTGTGTCACATCCTTTCAATTTAGAGGCCACTGGTAGTGTCATCCTGCCAGAATGTCCAATTACTGATGAATTCCCTCAGTTAGTAGAGAGAGAGAGAGATGATTCTGCAATGTGTAATACATGCTCAGCTGGTTGGCTGGTGGGCTCTGGCTGTATCTGTCTCTGTCTTTGTTTCTCTGCCTCTTTTCTCTTTCAGAGAGAGCCGCTCATGAACCTGATTGTCAGCTAGACGAACAGGTATTACACATGTATCAGAATCATCACAGCTGCACAAGTGGAAAGATACAACTGTGGCTGTAATGTGTATATTCCTTTCCAAAATCATGCTTATGCTTGATACGGGAAGGCCCAGCTTTACGACACTTCACTAATACGGACATTTCAAATTATACCCAAAAATTTGTTTATATGGCTCCTGATTCACTATTACATCATCCGTGTGCCACTCTCATTCAGTTTGTTGACATCTTCCCTGAGCACAGGAGTGCAGTGGACAAGTGAAGTAGCAGCAGCAGCAACACGCACAGCAAGAGACATTCTTGAGCTTCCCCAATGCTTGGGCTTAATGCACAAAGCTGGGGTGTGACTCCAAAAGGATCCTGTAGTGCTTGCTGCCTTTGCACCTCCTGACATTGTCTGCTGCCACACCTTTCGAGCCCAGTGTGGGTGGGATTTGTGGCAGCCCAAGGTGCATAGCTTCTCCCTCTGAGCCCCGTGGGAGCAGGGAATGGGGCTAGGCCTGGGGACAGCTGGTCCCAGAAGACGAGGAGGTACTTGTTCCTCCTCCCATGGCAGACATTGGTCTGAGACACTCCCTCAACAGGTTGCCAAGGCTGGGTCACCTCTTGGAATTATTATAATCATGGGGGAGCGGTTAACCTGTGTGGATTATACAGAACCTGTGGGGGGGGGACAGAAGGTATTCAGACTCAATTTAGGGAACTGGAGTACAGATCCAATTCCTTAGATCAAGAGCCCCTCACCAGCATCAAGGAACCTTCCCTGAGGGGCCACCTCTTGGAAAAGGCCCAGGCTGGGCGATTATACCGGCAAATCTACACACAACTCCCTGAGTTCCACTTCTCTCTTGATTATGTCTGGAAATTTTCCAAAGTTTTTATGTTTTAAAGTTGTTGCTTATTTTATATATACTCTTATTGTGTTAGTGTTATTGTGTTACAGTGTTATTGTGTTACAGTGTTATTGTGTTACAGTGTTATTGTGTTACAGTGTTATTGTGTTACAGTGTTATTGTGTTACAGTGTTATTGTGTTACAGTGTTATTGTGTTACAGTGTTATTGTGTTACAGTGTTATTGTGTTACAGTGTTATTGTGTTACAGTGTTATTGTGTTACAGTGTTATTGTGTTACAGTGTTATTGTGTTACAGTGTTATTGTGTTACAGTGTTATTGTGTTACAGTGTTATTGTGTTACAGTGTTATTGTGTTACACTGTTATTGTGTTAGTGTTATTGTGTTACAGTGTTATTGTGTTACAGTGTTATTGTGTTACACTGTTATTGTGTTACAGTGTTATTGTGTTACAGTGTTATTGTGTTATTGTGTTACACTGTTATTGTGTTACATTGTTATTGTGTTACAGTGTTATTGTGTTACAGTGTTATTGTGTTACAGTGTTATTGTGTTACAGTGTTACTGTGTTACAGTGTTATTGTGTTACAGTGTTATTGTGTTACAGTGTTATTGTGTTACAGTGTTATTGTGTTAGTGTTATTGTGTTACAGTGTTATTGTGTTACAGGGTTATTGTGTTACAGTGTTATTGTGTTACAGTGTTATTGTGTTAGTGTTATTGTGTTACAGTGTTATTGTGTTACAGTGTTATTGTGTTACAGTGTTATTGTGTTAGTGTTATTGTGTTACAGTGTTATTGTGTTACACTGTTATTGTGTTAGTGTTATTGTGTTACAGTGTTATTGTGTTACAGTGTTATTGTGTTACACTGTTATTGTGTTACAGTGTTATTGTGTTACAGTGTTATTGTGTTATTGTGTTACACTGTTATTGTGTTACATTGTTATTGTGTTACAGTGTTATTGTGTTACAGTGTTATTGTGTTACAGTGTTATTGTGTTACAGTGTTATTGTGTTACAGTGTTATTGTGTTACACTGTTATTGTGTTACAGTGACATCTAAGGAAAGTAGTGATAAAGTGAGGAATTGTAAGTTTGTTACTTTAAGTGCAAAGTTAGAAATAATTAAACTCGGTGAACAAGGTATGTTTATGGCTGAGAGAATACTGAGATAGTACTGATAATTGTACCTAAATAAACTTGAATTTTGTGTTGGCATGTAGGTACATTAAAATTACTATTTGGCATTATTACAAAGTAGGAGTAGTTGTGCCACGTCAATCAATCAATTTTTATTTCCTTGCAAGGTTACATTGTGATTATGAAATTACAATAATGAGTTGCAGTACAAACAGCCACTATCATGCCTAGGCATTATGGGCAGACTTAATTTAATGGCTTACAGACTACTTAATACTAAAAAAATTGAACATAGTTTGTTTAAGTTGTACATCTTTTTTATTTATAATGCACAGTAATTTTACTCAAATTACAATACTTTCAATAGTAAATATTGTAATTATATTATGGAAATATAACATTGTGAGTTGTTGAAAGTAGTTACAGTATGAGAATCTTACAATTGGGTGTAGGGCAGTAATGTTTTGGGTAGGTATTTATACTACAAAGTAGTTTTAATCAATGTATGAACTTTGGGCATCACGTTTTAAAGTTTTAAGATTTAGGTAATTGGGAGATTTTTTCGTAAAGTTAAATATTTAGTATTTAGTTTAAGGTGAGTAAGTGATTTTTGAGAAGAGTCTTAAATTGATGTTCAGAATGGGTTACTTGAGTATTTACTGGTAATGAATTCCAAATTTTGGGGCCCTTTATGTGCATAGAGTTTTTACAGTGTATGGATACGGGGTACATCAAAAAGAGATCTTTGTCTTGTGTTATGGTCATGTGACCTGTTAAGGTTGGCTAGGAGAAGTTGGGTGGAGGGTTTATATTTGAGTGTAATGTTCTGTGTATGTAGTAGGCACATGACTTAATATGGATGTTCTTTACAGTGAGCAGTTTTAGACTTTTGAATATTGGTGGAGTATGCTGTCGGGAGTGGGATTTGTTATCATTCTGACTGCAGCCTTTAGCTGGGTTATTAGTGGTCTTAGGTGATTTAATGTTGTTGAGCCCCATGCACAAATTCCATATGTGAGATAAGGGGAGATAAGTGAATGATACAGTGCAAGGAGAGCTGTTTGCGGAACATAGTACAGTATCTTTGATAGTATGCCTACTGTCTTAGAGATTTTCTTGGAAATTTGTTGTATATGTGTCTGGAATTTGAGGCTGCTGTCTAGGTGGATTCCTAGGAATTTTCCCTCTCTGAGTCTTGTGATGGGTGATCCATTTAGCATTATGTTAAGTGAAACATTTGCTGCTCTGTTTCCAAACTGAATGAAATAGGTTTTGTCAGTATTGAGTGTAAGCTTGTTAGTCATCATCCAGGCAGATATTTTTTGCAATTCGGCATTAACAGTGTTGGCCAGTATGAGTGGGTTTGGGCGAGAGAAGAAGTATGTAGTGTCATCTGCAAATAATATGGGTTTGAGTAGTTGTGATGCATTCGGTAGGTCATTGATGTAAATGAGAAAGAGGAGTGAGCCAAGGACACTTCCTTGTGGAACACCGACTGTGATTGGTTGAGTGGAAGAGTTTGCTCCATTTGTGTACACATATTGGCTTCTGTTACTAAGGTATGACTAGGTAGTTGAGGGAGTGCCCTCTTATACCATAGTGTGCTAATTTAATGTGCAGCAAATCATGGTCGATAGTATCAAAAGCTTTATGTAAATCAATGAAGATTCCCAGCGGGACTTCTTTTTTCTCGAGAGCAGTGTACTAATATTACTTCTAGCATGTGTATAATAGCATCATGTGTGCTTTTATTATTCCTGAATCCAAACTGACAGGGGTTAAGTATGTTGTGTGAGACGAAGTAGGAATAAATCTGTCTATGAATTAATTTCTCAAAGATTTTAGAGATCAGAGATAAGTTAGAAATTGGTCTATAGTTATTCAAGTCCGCTTGATCACCTCCTTTGTGGATCAGGGTGACCCCTCATTATTTTGAGAATTGCTGGGAAGGTGGACGATTCGATGAATTTGTTGAAGAGTATTGCAATTATTGGTGACAGTACTTGTGAAGCTTTTTTGTACATAAAAGGTGGTAAGTTATTTATGTCTCTTGCCTTGTTTTTAAAGGTGTTGATGAGTGAGACCTCTGTTGGGTTGGTTGGGGCTAGGAATAGTGTATTCGGGTAGGTGCCTGTGAGGTAGTCTGATGGACGGGTGTTTGAGTTTGGGATTTTGCTTGCTAGATTCTTTCCTATGTTGGAGAAGAAAATATTGAGTCTGTTTGTTGTTTCAGTTGGTGGGAGTAGAGGTTTGTCTGATTTTGTTAATTTGATTGTTTTGCTTTTGGATATCTTTTTAGTTCCTAGAATTTTGGATAGGGTTTTCCAGATCTTTTTCATATCACCCTTTATGTTATGTAATCTGTTTTCATAATACAATTTTTTTGACCTTCTTATCAGGCTGGTAAGGATTGATGAGTAACATTTAGAATGGTCTTTAGTGATTTGACCCATTCTGTACTTTTTCCTATAGGTGTTTTGTGTTAATGGATTTAAGGATGCTGGGTGTTAGCCAGGGACTATTCAGTCTCTTAACTGTGATCTATTTAGTTTTTTAGGGCAATGTTTGTTATAGAGGTAGTGTTTTTTTTTTTTTTTAGAAAATTATTAATACATTCATTCGTATCTGTATATGTTTCAAGCTCATTATGTCAGTCGACGTTATTCATAGCTGTTATAAAGTTATTAACAGCTGTCTCATTATGTAGTCTGAAGGTAACTTGAGTAGTGTCTTGGGGCAGTTTACATAGTTTGGTTATGAGAAAGGTAGGGTAGTGGTCTGTGGTGGTGTCTGTGATTATGCCTGATTTTAAAGGGGATATTGTGTTAGTCCAGATGTGGTCTAATAAGGATTTACTTGTCTTGGAGATTCTTGTACGTTTTGTTATTGTTGGTAGCAACAGGCAGTTGCTCATAGTGTTTGTGAATTTGGTTACTTGTGGGTCCTGGTCATGTAGTAGATTTATGTTGAAATCTCCTGTGAGCAGCAAGTGGTCTTTGTTCATATTTGCATCAGTTTTCATGTTTCCTAATTTTTCACTGAAATTGTAAATGTTTGACTGTGGTACTCTGTAGATGTTTATCACTGTGAGGGGTTTTTGCAGGTCTTTTGATTTAAATTTAGCTTTAATATATTCTCCATGTTCATCCCTTGTGCAAGAATTATTGGTACATTCAAGTTGATCTGAGTAGTATATAGCTGTTCCACCCCCTTGTTGTTCTGTCGTATAGTTGTGTATGGCTGTGTTTACCTGGAGTTTACCTGGAGAGAGTTCCGGGGGTCAATGCCCCCACAGCCCAGTCTGTGACCAGGCCTCATGGTGGATCAGGGCCTGATCAACCAGACTGTTACTGCTGGCCGCATGCAATCCAACGTACGAACCACAGCCCAGCTGGTCAGGTACCAACTTTAGGTGCCTGTCCGGTGCAACCAGGAATGGCATAAGCATCTGTAGTACCAGGCTTTAGATAGGTTTCTGTGAGTGTGATGATTGACATACCAGTATGCTGGGAATTGAGTAAAGCTGTGAGGTCATCGTAATGTTTGCTCAAAGATCTGACATTGTAATTAAAGATAGTTATGTTATTGTTGGCTCTAAGTAATGTCTTTGCTTGGTCTGCTCTAGCATAATTATAGTTGCTGTTCGATTCGTGTAAGTCATTTATTAAAAGGTTGATATCAGGATCAATGTTTGTAATCATAAGGTTGAGAGTGACTCCTCAACTAGACTTTTGAATAAAGTATTATGTTAAACTTAATAATTATGATACTAAACTAATTTATCTTACTAACTAATGGATTGTTACAAGTAGTTTAAAAAACAGAGATACAGTTTACTCTTAATATTGTACAGATTTGATGATTTTATATGCAACGGTTTTAGTTTGAGTTTGACAACAGTTGTAGATTTAGAATAGAAGTTTACTGAACACAATAAAACTGTTTAGTACTGGAAGTAATAATTAAATTAAAAGTCTGCAGATAATGGTAGTTATAAAAAAAAATAAGAGAAAAATAATAGTAATAATAATAGATTAAGATAAGTATAATTATAAGATAGAGGGATTATGCTTTTATTATGGTACAAGTTAGAAAATGTAATATTGCACTGGTTATTACTGCTATAATAATAGTTTATAATAGTAAGAAAGTAATGGTAAATTAATAATAAAACAATAGAAAAAAAAGAGAACCTAACCTGCTGTATAAGCAGGGTCCTCCTGTACAGCAGTAGACTGGAAGCTAACCTGCTGTATAAGCAGGGTCCTCTTGTACAGCAGTAGACTGGAAGCTAACCTGCTGTATAAGCAGGGTCCTCCTGTACAGCAGTAGCCTGGAAGCTAACCTGCTGTATAAGCAGGGTCCTCCTGTACAGCAGTAGACTGGAAGCTAACCTGCTGTATAAGCAGGGTCCTCCTGTACAGCAGTAGCCTGGAAGCTAACCTGCTGTATAAGCAGGGTCCTCCTGTACAGCAGTAGACTGGAAGCTAACCTGCTGTATAAGCAGGGTCCTCCTGTACAGCAGTAGCCTGGAAGCTAACCTGCTGTATAAGCAGGGTCCTCCTGTACAGCAGTAGCCTGGAAGCTAACCTGCTGTATAAGCAGGGTCCTCCTGTACAGCAGTAGACTGAAAGCTAACCTGCTGTATAAGCAGGGTCCTCCTGTACAGCAGTAGACTGGAAGCTAACCTGCTGTATAAGCAGGGTCCTCCTGTAGAGCAGTAGCCTGGAAGCTAACCTGCTGTATAAGCAGGGTCCTTTACAGCAGTAGACTGGAAGCTAACCTGCTGTATAAGCAGGGTCCTGTACAGCAGTAGACAGGAAGCTAACCTGCTGTATAAGCAGGGTCCTGTACAGCAGTAGCCTGGAAGTTAACCTGCTGTGTAAGCAGGGTCCTCCTGTACAGCAGTAGACTGGAAGCTAACCTGCTGTATAAGCAGGGTCCTCCTGTACAGCAGTAGACTGGAAGATAACCTGCTGTATAAGCAGGGTCCTCCTGTACAGCAGTAGACTGGAAGCTAACCTGCTGTATAAGCAGGGTCCTCCTGTACAGCAGTAGACTGGAAGCTAACCTGCTGTATAAGCAGGGTCCTCCTGTACAGCAGTAGACTGGAAGCTAACCTGCTGTATAAGCAGGGTCCTCCTGTACAGCAGTAGACTGGAAGCTAACCTGCTGTATAAGCAGGGTCCTCCTGTACAGAAGTAGACTGGAAGCTAACCTGCTGTATAAGCAAAGTCCTCCTGTACAGCAGTAGACTGGAACCTAACCTGCTGTATAAGCAGGGTCCTCCTGTACAGCAGTAGACAGGAAGCTAACCTGCTGTACAAGCAGGGTCCTCCTGTACAGCAGTAGCCTGGAAGCTAACCTGCTGTATAAGCAGGGTCCTCCTGTACAGCAGTAGACTGGAAGCTAACCTGCTGTATAAGCAGGGTCCTCCTGTACAGCAGTAGACTGGAAGCTAACCTGCTGTATAACCAGGGTCCTCCTGTACAGCAGTAGACTGGAAGCTAACCTGCTGTATAAGCAGGGACCTCCTGTACAGCAGTAGCCTGGAAGCTAACCTGCTGTATAAGCAGGGTCCTCCTGTACAGCAGTAGACTGGAAGCTAACCTGCTGTATAAGCAGGGTCCTCCTGTACAGCAGTAGACTGGAAGCTAACCTGCTGTATAAGCAGGGTCCTCCTGTACAGCAGTAGACTGGAAGCTAACCTGCTGTATAAGCAGGGTCCTCCTGTACAGCAGTAGACTGGAAGCTAACCTGCTGTATAAGCAGGGTCCTCCTGTACAGCAGTAGACTGGAAGCTAACCTGCTGTATAAGCAGGGTCCTCCTGTACAGCAGTAGACTGGAAGCTAACCTGCTGTGTAAGCAGGGTCCTCCTGTACAGCAGTAGACTGGAAGCTAACCTGCTGTATAAGCAGGGTCCTCCTGTACAGCAGTAGACTAGAAGCTAACCTGCTGTATAAGCAGGGTCCTCCTGTACAGCAGTAGACTGGAAGCTAACCTGCTGTATAAGCAGGGTCCTCCTTGACAGCAGTAGACTGGAAGCTAACCTGCTGTATAAGCAGGGTCCTCCTGTACAGCAGTAGCCTGGAAGCTAACCTGCTGTATAAGCAGGGTCCTCCTGTACATCAGTAGACTGGAAGCTAACCTGCTGTATAAGCAGGGTCCTCCTGTACAGTAGACTGGAAGCTAACCTGCTGTATAAGCAGGGTCCTCCTGTACAGAAGTAGACTGGAAGCTAACCTGCTGTATAAGCAGGGTCCTCCTGTACAGCAGTAGACTGGAAGCTAACCTGCTGTATAAGCAGGGTCCTCCTGTACAGCAGTAGACTGGAAGCTAACCTGCTGTATAAGCAGGGTCCTCCTGTACAGCAGTAGCCTGGAAGCTAACCTGCTGTATAAGCAGGGTCCTCCTGTACATCAGTAGACTGGAAGCTAACCTGGTGTATAAGCAGGGTCCTCCTGTACAGTAGACTGGAAGCTAACCTGCTGTATAAGCAGGGTCCTCCTTTACAGCAGTAGACTGGAAGCTAACCTGCTGTATAAGCAGGGTCCTTCTGTACAGCAGTACCTCTTCAAGGGGGGCTCCTTGGCGTGGTGAAGAGGCTCTTGGTCTGAGGAATTAGCCCTGTCGGTCTTCTTCCTCAGACCGAACCTAATTACCCCCCATTCTCCCCTCCCCTATCCCATCCTCCCCATCCTCCCCTTTTTCCATTCCTCCTCCTCCTCCTCACCCCTCCCTTTTGCCCTTCCTCTTTTTAGCCTTCGTGATTTCTCCCACAGGCGCGCTAGTTCCTAGGTAGGGGAAAGGACACCGGGGTCGATCCCATTCCGTTGAGGTTTCTTGGCGGTGGCGTAGTTTGCCGTGGAATCTGGATTGCCTAGGGATGTCCCGATCCCTCTCCGGTATCCCGGAGTAGCTTTGGGTGTCTTTTGGGCGACGGGTGTATCTCTGGAAGCCACCTTTCGGATTCCGGGGGTGGTGGCTGAAGGAGGTATGCTTTGTGGCGGATATCCGGCCGCCCTCTCTTTTGTCCACCGAGGTAGCTCGGCAGATGTGAGGTTGCTATCCCGGATTGCTGGTTTACTGGCATGAAGGGTAGGGTATGGCACGGGTTCCATGCTGCATCTGCGCTACTAGCGGTGTCGAGTCCTCTTGGGCGCGGAGGGAGATTTCCGGCCCTTTCATTCCTCCTGGGAACTATTCCTCCCCGCTCCCCCCTTTTTTTATTCTTTTTTTTGTTTTTATTTTCTTTTCTTCTTTCTTTTTTTTTCTTAAAAACAAAAAGCAAAGGAGTAACCTAACCATGGCAGCCCTAGTCCATGAAACCACTACCCCCGGGCCCCTTCTTGATACCGCACCCCATTCTGACCCTGCCTTGTGTTTAGACCACTCTTCGGACACTCCTGATGCCCCTGTACCTCTTGCTGGTGCTGTTTCCTCACCCGCTTCAGGTACCGGGGCTTCGACTGACTCCTTCGATTTGTCTGAACTCCGCTCTCCTTTGACTATGCTTCCGGCTTCTCCCTCTACGGTACGGCAATTTTCGAATCGCCCACCCATTTCATGCCGGACCAACTCCGGTCCTACTCCTAAACGCCAACGTCAATCTCCTGATGATGCTCCGTCGTTACCTTCCCATTCTACTCGGAAACGACCGACACGTCAAGCACTCCCTCTCCACGCTCAGTTTCGGACCACACAATGGACTAAATTCTTTACTTTAAGACCAACTTCTTCTTCTGCCTACCTTTCTGACCATAGTATTGCCAAAGCGCTCCTGCGTCATGTTGGCAGAGATATTTCATTTCACGCTCTCAAGAGCGGTACGCGCATCGTCACTGTCCAGAATGCTACCCAAGCTCATGATCTTTCTCTCCTTTCGAATATCGATACTACTCCTATCACTATTGAAAAACATCTTTCTCTCAATTCTTGTAGTGGTACTGTCATTCTGCCCCATACCATAGTCCAACAGAATTTCCAGTCATGTGGCAATGACATTTTTGAACAGCTGGAACTCCAGGATCTCCCAATCCTCAAAGTAGACACTTATGTCCTTCCTGCCCGGGGGCGGAGACGTTACCCTTGCAATGTGGCTCGTTTAACTTTTGACAGCCGAGAACTCCCGTCCTCTGTATATGTCGCGGGACATCGGTTACAAGTTCGAAAGGTGATACCTACACCGCAACAATGTAGAAATTGCTGGCGTTTTGGTCACCCAGCGAAATATTGCAGATCTATGGCCGAATGCCCAGTCTGTGGTGCCGACAACCATTCTAATACATCTTGCAGTCAACCTCCATCTTGCCTTAATTGTAATGAAGCTCACCCTTCGTACTCCCGCCGTTGCCAGGTCTACTTAAATGAACGTGAAATCCGTTGCCTCAAAGAGGCAGAAGGTCTCCCTTATGCTATGGCAGTTACTCATCTCCGCCTCCAAGGGAGACTACCCCGTGTTTCTTATTCTCGTGTTTCCAAACATCCCCCCACTTCTGGGGTCCCATCTTCTGCAGCCTCCTCTGTTGTTACCCCTCCCATAGCCATTACGGCATCTAATCCTTTTGCTGTCCTTGGCTCTGACGTCCCGACTACAACTCAGTCTGTTCTCACATCTTCGCGTCCTTCCTCACAAGCCCCAGTATCGACAAGACCTCGTACGACACCTAATACCAATCGCCCCTCTACTCAGAAGTCCAAAAAATCCACATTGCTCAAATCTTCTTTGCCCCTTCCTTCCCTTCTTCCACCTCCACACGTTACCTTTCCAGTCTCTGTACCTAGTTCTTCCCCTCTCTCTGGCTCTATTACAAGTGTGGAGATTCACCCTCCTCCTCGTACTATGCCTTCCACCCCCGTCCCCTCCCAAGTTTCTCCCTCTTCTGTCACCTCCCAGGTTTCTACCTCTTCTGTCCCCCCCCCACACTTCATCTCCAGTCCCTTACACTTTTCCCTCCCCCTCTACTTTGGTACAGTCCATTACTGTCCCAATCTTTACTCACCCTCCTCCTCCTATCTCCAATATGGTTCCCCATACATCTTTGAATTCAGAAACACTTGAAGCCATTTCAGAATATATTGCAGAGACTAAACCTTCAATGGACACTGATTCACTTCCTGTTCCTTCTCTTCCCTCTCCTCAATCTTCACAACCCCATTCTTCGCAACGCTCCGTTCCTTCGCTACTTGAACATCTTCCAATGCCACCACACGTTGACTTTTCTAACCCCTCTAGTCCGTAGGTGCCTTTACCTACAGATTCCTGATATTTTCTTCATCGCCAATCATGGCCTATTTACAGTGGAATATCCGCGGCCTCAGGGGTAATCGGGGTGAGCTTCAGATGTTGCTTTCCAGGTTTTCCCCTGTTGGTGCTTGCTTACAAGAACCAAAATTACACTCGGCTGTTTTCCAACCTATCTCAGGCTATAATTTATTGTATTCTTCGGATCCTTTCTCAGATGGGACCTTTAATGAAAGTGCCCTTCTTCTACGCAATGATATTCCGTACTGTCAACTATTTGTCCATACCTCGCTGCATTACACTGCAGCCCGTATCCACTTGAATAAGTGGTTTACAATATGTTCTTTATATCTCTCTCCTTCTCGAGCATTTTCTATCCCAGACTTTGCCTTTCTTGTTTCATCCTTACCACCACCACTTCTGTTACTTGGTGATTTTAATGCCCACCATTTCCTCTGGGGGGGTCTCATTGTGACTCACGTGGCATTCAGTTGGAGGCTTTTCTTGCCTCTCACCCCCTCCATGTTTTAAATACGGGTACTCCCACCCATTTTGATCCTCGTACTCATACTCTCTCTTGCATCGATCTATCAGTCTGCTCTTCCTCCACTGCACTAGACTTCACCTGGTCTGTTCTACCAGACTTACATGACAGCGATCATTTTCCGATCATTCTTACTTCTCCTTCCTATTCACCACCTTCCCGTAGCCCTCGCTGGCAATTTGATCGGGCAAATTGGGATCTTTACTCACACCTCACTGCTTTTAGTGAGGTTCCTTCTTCATCCTCCATTGATGAGCTCCTACACATCTTCTCGACATCAGTTTATACCGCAGCTTCTCATTCTATACCCCAAACCTCAGGCAGGCATTCTCAGAAGTGCGTGCCTTGGTGGTCTCCTGCTTGTGCTCGTGCAGTACGTTTGAAACGTGCTGCATGGGGCAGGTACCGGTACAATAGAACCGCTGAGAGACTTGTTGATTTTAAGCAGAAGCGTGCGATCGCTCGCCGTGTCATCCGTGAAGCTAAACGCACTTGTTGGCGAGACTATGTTTCCACCATCACCTCTGCTTCTTCTATGAGTGCAGTCTGGAAAAAAGTGAGGAAATTGAGTGGTAAATACTCTCCTGACCCGGCTCCTGTTCTACGGGTCACTGGTGTTGATATAGCAAACCCTCTCGACGTTGCCATTGAACTTGGCACACATCTGGTCCGTATTTCCCGAGGGCTCCATCTATGCCCCTCGTTTCTTTCCTCAAAGTCTGCCAGAGAGTTAGTACCCTTGGACTTTTCTTCTCTCGGAGAAGAACAGTATAATGTGCCTTTTACACTTCAAGAACTGGAGGCAACGCTCTCAGCTTGCCGATCATCGGCAGCTGGGCCTGATGACATTCATATTCGTATGTTACAACATTTACATCGGTCAGCCCTTGTAGTCCTCTTACACCTCTTCAATCTTATTTGGGCACAAGGAGTTCTTCCCCAGCTGTGGAAATCTGCCATTGTTCTCCCTTTCCGCAAACCGGGTACTACAGGACATGATGCCTCCCACTATCGCCCCATCGCTCTTACAAGTGCAGTTTGCAAAGTGATGGAACGCCTCGTAAATCGACGTTTAATGTGGTATTTAGAGACTTACAACAGTCTCTCCGCTAGTCAATATGGCTTTCGTAAGGGTCGTTCTACCATAGACCCCTTACTACGCTTGGATACGTATGTTCGTAATGCCTTTGCGAATAATCACTCAGTTATTGCCATATTTTTTGACCTTGAGAAGGCATATGACACAACTTGGAGGTATAATATTTTGGCCCAGGCCCATTCCTTAGGCCTCCGAGGCAATCTACCATCCTTCCTTAAGAACTTTTTAACTGACAGACATTTTCGTGTTCGAGTCAATAATGTTCTTTCCCCGGACTTCGTCCAAGCTGAAGGTGTCCCTCAGGGATGTGTTCTAAGCACAACACTTTTTCTCCTTGCTATAAATGATTTGGCCTCTGTTCTTCCACCCAATATTTGGTCATCACTCTATGTTGATGACTTCGCTATTGCTTGTGCAGGCGCTGACTGTCACCTTATTGCAGTTTCTCTCCAGCATGCGGTCGACCGTGTTTCCACTTGGGCCACCACACATGGGTTTAAATTTTCAAGTACCAAAACTCACCAAATTACTTTCACTAGACGCTCTGTTATCTCCGATCATCCTTTGTATCTCTATGGCTCCCGTATCCCCGAACGTGATACAGTCAGGTTTCTAGGCCTTCTCTTTGACCGTCGGTTAACCTGGAAACCTCACATTACCTCTCTGAAGGCAACTTGTCACAGCCGGCTAAACCTTCTTAAAACCCTTGCTCATCTTTCCTGGGGAGCTGATCGTCGAACTCTGCTTCGCCTACATTCAGCCCTCGTTTTATCGAAACTCGATTATGGTGACCAGATTTATTCCGCGGCCTCTCCTGCTACTCTCTCTAGCCTTAACTCTATCCATCACCAAGGCTTACGTTTGTGCCTTGGTGCTTTTCGCTCTTCCCCTGTTGAGAGCCTCTATACAGAAGCAAATGTTCCATCCTTGTCTGATCGCCGTGATGCCCATTGCCTTCGTTACTATGTACGCTCTCACGATCTACACAATCCTTCCATTTATAGAATGGTCACCGATATTAGTAGACATTCTTTATTCGTTCGCCGCCCCTGTTTGCTCCGTCCCTTTTCTCTTCGCCTACTTTCACTCTTGTCTTCCCTTCAGTTACCACCTTTATATGTTCATGTAGCATCTCACTTTTCCCTACCCCCCTGGGAAGTTCCAGCTGTTCGGGTCTGTTCTTTCTCACTCCCTTGCTCGAAAGCTCAACTGCCTACGGTGGCTTCCCGCTCTCTTTTTCTTGATCACTTCCACTCTCATTCTCATGCCACCGCTGTGTACACAGATGGCTCTAAGTCTTCAGACGGCGTCGGATTCGCAGCAGTGTTTCCGGACAGCGTCGTACGAGGGCATTTACTATCTTCAGCTAGCATTTTTACTGCTGAACTGTATGCCATTCTTGCAGCACTTATTCGTATCGCATCTATGCCTGTGTCATCATTTGTAGTAGTCTCAGACTCCCTTAGTGCTCTACAGGCTATACGAAAATTTGATACATCTCATCCCCTAGTTCTCCGTATCCAACTTTGGCTACGCCGTATCTCTACCAAACATAAAGATATTGTTTTTTGTTGGGTCCCTGGTCATGTCGACGTACAGGGCAATGAACAGGCAGACACTGCTGCGCGGTCAGCAGTATATGACCTACCAATTTCCTATCGAGGTGTTCCCTTTCTGGACTATTTTGCTGCAATAGCTACCCACCTTCGCACCCGTTGGCAACAACGTTGGTCAACTCTGCTCGGTAACAAACTTCATTCTATTAAACCGAGCATAGGTTACTGGCCGTCTTCTTGTCATCAGTGCCGAGGTTGGGAGACCACTCTCTCCCGCCTTCGCATTGGCCACACTCGTCTTACTCATGGGTATCTCATGGAGAGGCACCCTGTTCCTCTCTGTGAGCAGTGTCAAGTTCCAGTATCGATTAGCCACATTCTGTTAGACTGCCCTCTCTATCAACGAGCACGCAGAATTTACCTCCAACGTCGTCTTCGTTCTCCTACTCTCTCTTTACCTTCCCTTCTTGCTGATGGACCCTCCTTTAATCCTGACTCTCTCATTGACTTCTTGACAACGACTGATTTACTCCACAAACTCTGATGATACTTTTCGCACTCCCCTCAGCCCTTTCTGGTTCAGTCTCTTGCTGCCCTTTACCCTTTCACCATCCACTGCCCCGCTGTTATCCGTAACCTGTTGCTCATCCATCTCCCTTTTGCCACCTGATGCCCTCGCTTCCTTCCTGCCCTGCAGCGCTGTATAGTCCTTGTGGCTTAGCGCTTCTTTCTGATTATAATAATAATATACAGCAGTAGCCTGGAAGCTAACCTGCTGTGTAAGCAGGGTCCTCCTATACAGCAGTAGACTGGAAGCTAACCTGCTGTATAAGCAGGATCCTCCTGTACAGAAGTAGCCTGGAAGCTAACCTGCTGTATAAGCAGGGTCCTCCTGTACAGCAGTAGACTGGAAGCTAACCTGCTGTATAAGCAGGGTCCTCCTGTACAGCAGTAGCCTGGAAGCTAACCTGCTGTATAAGCAGGGTCCTCCTGTACAGCAGTAGACTGGAAGCTAACCTGCTGTATAAGCAGGGTCCTCCTGTACAGTAGTAGACTGGAAGCTAACCTGCTGTATAAGCAGGGTCCTGTACAGCAGTAGCCTGGAAGCTAACCTGCTGTATAAGCAGGGTCCTCCTGTACAGCAGTACAGTGGAAGCTAACCTGCTGTATAAGCAGGGTCCTCCTGTACAGCAGTAGACTGGAAGCTAACCTCCTGTATAAGCAGGCTCCTCCTGTACAGCAGTAGACTGGAAGCTAACCTGCTGTATAAGCAGGGTCCTCCTGTACAGCAGTAGACTGGAATCTAACCTGCTGTATAAGCAGGGTCCTCCTGTACAGCAGTAGACTGGAAGCTAACCTGCTGTATAAGCAGGGTCCTCCTGTACAGCAGTAGACTGGAAGCTAACCTGCTGTATAAGCAAGGTCCTGTACAGCAGTAGCCTGGAAGCTAACCTGCTGTATAAGCAGGGTCCTCCTGTACAGCAGTAGACTGGAAGCTAACCTGCTGTATAAGCAGGGTCCTCCTGTACAGCAGTAGACTGGAAGCTAACCTGCTGTATAAGCAGGGTCCTGTACAGCAGTAGACTGGAAGCTAACCTGCTGTATAAGCAGGGTCCTCCTGTACAGCAGTAGACTGGAAGCTAACCTGCTGTATAAGCAGGGTCCTCCTGTACAGCAGTAGCCTGGAAGCTAACCTGCTGTATAAGCAGGGTCCTCCTGTACAGCAGTAGACTGGAAGCTAACCTGCTGTATAAGCAGGGTCCTCCTGTACAGCAGTAGACTTTAAGCTAACCTGCTGTATAAGCAGGGTCCTGTACAGCAGTAGACTGGAAGCTAACCTGCTGTATAAGCAGGGTCCTCCTGTACAGCAGTAGACTGGAAGCTAACCTGCTGTATAAGCAGGGTCCTGTACAGCAGTAGCCTGGAAGCTAACCTGCTGTATAAGCAGGGTCCTCCTGTACAGCAGTAGACTGGAAGCTAACCTGCTGTATAAGCAGGGTCCTCCTGTACAGCAGTAGACTGGAAGCTAACCTGCTGTATAAGCAGGGTCCTCCTGTACAGCAGTAGACTGGAAGCTAACCTGCTGTATAAGCAGGGTCCTGTACAGCAGTAGCCTGGAAGCTAACCTGCTGTATAAGCAGGGTCCTCCTGTACAGTACAGTGGAAGCTAACCTGCTGTATAAGCAGGGTCCTCCTGTACAGCAGTAGACTGGAAGCTAACCTGCTGTATAAGCAGGGTCCTCCTGTACAGCAGTAGACTGGAAGCTAACCTGCTGTATAAGCAGGGTCCTCCTGTACAGCAGTAGACTGGAAGCTAACCTGCTGTATAAGCAGGGTCCTCCTGTACAGCAGTAGACTGGAAGCTAACCTGCTGTATAAGCAGGGTCCTCCTGTACAGCAGTAGACTGGAAGCTAACCTGCTGTATAAGCAGGGTCCTGTACAGCAGTAGCCTGGAAGCTAACCTGCTGTATAAGCAGGGTCCTCCTGTACAGCAGTAGACTGGAAGCTAACCTGCTGTATAAGCAGGGTCCTCCTGTACAGCAGTAGACTGGAAGCTAACCTGCTGTATAAGCAGGGTCCTCCTGTACAGCAGTAGACTGGAAGCTAACCTGCTGTATAAGCAGGGTCCTCCTGTACAGCAGTAGACTGGAAGCTAACCTGCTGTATAAGCAGGGTCCTCCTGTACAGCAGTAGCCTGGAAGCTAACCTGCTGTATAAGCAGGGTCCTCCTGTACAGCAGTAGACTGGAAGCTAACCTGCTGTATAAGCAGGGTCCTCCTGTACAGCAGTAGACTGGAAGCTAACCTGCTGTATAAGCAGGGTCCTCCTGTACAGCAGTAGACTGGAAGCTAACCTGCTGTATAAGCAGGGTCCTCCTGTACAGCAGTAGACTGGAAGCTAACCTGCTGTATAAGCAGGGTCCTCCTGTACAGCAGTAGACTGGAAGCTAACCTGCTGTATAAGCAGGGTCCTCCTGTACAGCAGTAGACTGGAAGCTAACCTGCTGTATAAGCAGGGTCCTCCTGTACAGCAGTAGACTGGAAGCTAACCTGCTGTATAAGCAGGGTCCTCCTGTACAGCAGTAGACTGGAAGCTAACCTGCTGTATAAGCAGGGTCCTCCTGTACAGCAGTAGACTGGAAGCTAACCTGCTGTATAAGCAGGGTCCTCCTGTACAGCAGTAGACTGGAAGCTAACCTGCTGTATAAGCAGGGTCCTCCTGTACAGCAGTAGACTGGAAGCTAACCTGCTGTATAAGCAGGGTCCTCCTGTACAGCAGTAGACTGGAAGCTAACCTGCTGTATAAGCAGGGTCCTCCTGTACAGCAGTAGACTGGAAGCTAACCTGCTGTATAAGCAGGGTCCTCCTGTACAGCAGTAGACTGGAAGCTAACCTGCTGTATAAGCAGGGTCCTCCTGTACAGCAGTAGACTGGAAGCTAACCTGCTGTATAAGCAGGGTCCTCCTGTACAGCAGTAGACTGGAAGCTAACCTGCTGTATAAGCAGGGTCCTCCTGTACAGCAGTAGACTGGAAGCTAACCTGCTGTATAAGCAGGGTCCTCCTGTACAGCAGTAGACTGGAAAGCAGGGTACACAGTAGACTGCTGCTGTATAAGCAGGGTCCTCCTGTACAGCAGTAGACTGGAAACTAATCTGCTGTATAAGCAGGGTCCTCCTGTACAGCAGTAGACTGGAAGCTAAGCTGCTGTATAAGCAGGGTCCTCCTGTACAGCAGTAGACTGGAAGCTAACCTGCTGTATAAGCAGGGCCCTCCTGTACAGCAGTAGACTGGAAGCTAACCTGCTGTATAAGCAGGGTCCTCCTGTACAGCAGTAGACTGGAAGCTAACCTGCTGTATAAGCAGGGTCCTCCTGTACAGCAGTAGACTGGAAGCTAACCTGCTGTATAAGCAGGGTCCTCCTGTACAGCAGTAGACTGGAAGCTAACCTGCTGTATAAGCAGGGTCCTCCTGTACAGCAGTAGACTGGAAGCTAACCTGCTGTATAAGCAGGGTCCTCCTGTACAGCAGTAGACTGGAAGCTAACCTGCTGTATAAGCAGGGTCCTCCTGTACAGCAGTAGACTAACCTGGAAGCTAACCTGCTGTATAAGCAGGGTCCTCCTGTACAGCAGTAGACTGGAAGCTAACCTGCTGTATAAGCAGGGTCCTCCTGTACAGCAGTAGACTGGAAGCTAACCTGCTGTATAAGCAGGGTCCTCCTGTACAGCAGTAGCCTGGAAGCTAACCTGCTGTATAAGCAGGGTCCTCCTGTACAGCAGTAGACTGGAAGCTAACCTGCTGTATAAGCAGGGTCCTCCTGTACAGCAGTAGACTGGAAGCTAACCTGCTGTATAAGCAGGGTCCTCCTGTACAGCAGTAGACTGGAAGCTAACCTGCTGTATAAGCAGGGTCACAGCAGTAGGGAAGCTAACCTGCTGTATAAGCTGTACAGCAGTAGAAGCTGGAAGCTAACCTGCTGTATAAGCAGGGTCCTCCTGTACAGCAGTAGACTGGAAGCTAACCTGCTGTATAAGCAGGGTCCTCCTGTACAGCAGTAGACTGGAAGCTAACCTGCTGTATAACCAGGGTCCTCCTGTACAGCAGTAGACTGGATAAGCAGGGTCCTCCTGTACAGCAGTAGACTGGAAGCTAACCTGGTGTATAAGCAGGGTCCTCCTGTACAGCAGTAGACTGGAAGCTAACCTGCTGTATAAGCAGGGTCCTCCTGTACAGCAGTAGACTGGAAGCTAACCTGCTGTATAAGCAGGGTCCTCCTGTACAGCAGTAGCCTGGAAGCTAACCTGCTGTATAAGCAGGGTCCTCCTGTACAGCAGTAGACTGGAAGCTAACCTGCTGTATAAGCAGGGTCCTCCTGTACAGCAGTAGACTGGAAGCTAACCTGCTGTATAAGCAGGGTCCTCCTGTACAGCAGTAGACTGGAAGCTAACCTGCTGTATAAGCAGGGTCCTCCTGTACAGCAGTAGACTGGAAGCTAACCTGCTGTATAAGCAGGGTCCTCCTGTACAGCAGTAGACTGGAAGCTAACCTGCTGTATAAGCAGGGTCCTCCTGTACAGCAGTAGACTGGAAGCTAACCTGCTGTATAAGCAGGGTCCTCCTGTACAGCAGTAGACTGGAAGCTAACCTGCTGTATAAGCAGGGTCCTCCTGTACAGCAGTAGACTGGAAGCTAACCTGCTGTATAAGCAGGGTCCTCCTGTACAGCAGTAGATAAGCTGGAAGCTAACCTGCTGTATAAGCAGGGTCCTCCTGTACAGCAGTAGACTGGAAGCTAACCTGCTGTATAAGCAGGGTCCTCCTGTACAGCAGGATCCTGGAAGCTAACCTGCTGTATAAGCAGGGTCCTCCTGTACAGCAGTAGACTGGAAGCTAACCTGCTGTATAAGCAGGGTCCTACTGTACAGCAGTAGGAAGCTAACCTGGAAGCTAACCTGCTGTATAAGCAGGGTCCTCCTGTACAGCAGTAGACTGGAAGCTAACCTGCTGTATAAGCAGGGTCCTAGCCTGTACAGCAGCACTAGAGCTGGAAGCTAACCTGCTGTATAAGCAGGGTCCTGTACAGCAGTAGCTGGAAGCTAACCTGCTGTATAAGCTGGGTCCTCCTGTACAGCAGTAGACTGGAAGCTAACCTGCTGTATAAGCAGGGTCCTCCTGTACAGCAGTAGACTGGAAGCTAACCTGCTGTATAAGCAGGGTCCTCCTGTACAGCAGTAGACTGGAAGCTAACCTGCTGTATAAGCAGGGTCCTCCTGTACAGCAGTAGACTGGAAGCTAACCTGCTGTATAAGCAGGGTCCTCCTGTACAGCAGTAGACTGGAAGCTAACCTGCTGTATAAGCAGGGTCCTCCTGTACAGCAGTAGAAGCTGGAAGCTAACCTGCTGTATAAGCAGGGTCCTCCTGTACAGCAGTAGACTGGAAGCTAACCTGCTGTATAAGCAGGGTCGTCCTGTACAGCAGTAGACTGGAAGCTAACCTGCTGTATAAGCAGGGTCCTGGCAGTAGCTGGAAGCTAACCTGCTGTATAAGCAGGGTCCTCCTGTACAGAAGTAGACTGGAAGCTAACCTGCTGTATAAGCAGGGTCCTCCTGTACTAGCTGTATAAGCAGGGTACAGCAGTAGACTGGAAGCTAACCTGCTGTATAAGCAGGGTCCTCCTATACAGCAGTAGACTGGAAGCTAACCTGCTGTATAAGCAGGGTCCTCAGCAGTAGTGGAAGCAACCTGCTGTATAAGCAGGGTCCTCCTGTACAGCAGTAGACTGGAAGCTAACCTGCTGTATAAGCAGGGTCCTCCTGTACAGCAGTAGACTGGAAGCTAACCTGCTGTATAAGCAGGGTCCTCCTGTACAGCAGTAGACTGGAAGCTAACCTGCTGTATAAGCAGGGTCCTCCTGTACAGCAGTAGACTGGAAGCTAACCTGCTGTATAAGCAGGGTCCTCCTGTACAGCAGTAGACTGGAAGCTAACCTGCTGTATAAGCAGGGTCCTCCTGTACAGCAGTAGACTGGAAGCTAACCTGCTGTATAAGCAGGGTCCTCCTGTACAGCAGTAGACTGGAAGCTAACCTGCTGTATAAGCAGGGTCCTCCTGTACAGCAGTAGACTGGAAGCTAACCTGCTGTATAAGCAGGGTCCTCCTGTACAGCAGTAGACTGGAAGCTAACCTGCTGTATAAGCAGGGTCCTCCTGTACAGCAGTAGACTGGAAGCTAACCTGCTGTATAAGCAGGGTCCTCCTGTACAGCAGTAGACCTGGAAGAGAACCTGCCGTATACGCAGGGTCCTCCTGTACAGCAGTAGACTGGAAGCTAACCTGCTGTATAAGCAGGGTCCTCCTGTACAGCAGTAGACTGGAAGCTAACCTGCTGTATAAGCAGGGTCCTCCTGTACAGCAGTAGACTGGAAGCTAACCTGCTGTATAAGCAGGGTCCTCCTGTACAGCAGTAGCAGGGTCCTGGACTGGAAAGCAGGGTAACAGTAGACTGCTGTATAAGCAGGGTCCTCCTTTACAGCAGTAGACTGGAAGCTAACCTTCTGTATAAGCAGGGGGTCCTTCTGTACAGCAGTAGCCTGGAAGCTAACCTGCTGTATAAGCAGGGTCCTGTACAGCAGTAGTCTGGAAGCTAACCTGCTGTATAAGCAGGGTCCTCCTGTACAGCAGTAGACTGGAAGCTAACCTGCTGTATAAGCAGGGTCCTCCTGTACAGCAGTAGACTGGAAGCTAACCTGCTGTATAAGCAGGGTCCTCCTGTACAGCAGTAGACTGGAAGCTAACCTGCTGTATAAGCAGGGTCCTCCTAGTACAGCAGTAGCAGTAGACTGGAAGCTAACCTGCTGTATAAGCAGGGTCCTCCTGTACAGCAGTAGACTGGAAGCTAACCTGCTGTATAAGCAGGGTCCTCCTGTACAGCAGTAGACTGGAAGCTAACCTGCTGTATAAGCAGGGTCCTCCTGTACAGCAGTAGACTGGAAGCTAACCTGCTGTATAAGCAGGGTCCTCCTGTACAGCAGTAGACTGGAAGCTAACCTGCTGTATAAGCAGGGTCCTCCTGTACAGCAGTAGACTGGAAGCTAACCTGCTGTATAAGCAGGGTCCTCCTGTACAGCAGTAGACTGGAAGCTAACCTGCTGTATAAGCAGGGTCCTCCTGTACAGCAGTAGCAGGGTCTGGAAGCTAACCTGCTGTATAAGCAGGGTCATCCTGTACAGCAGTAGACTGGAAGCTAACCTGCTGTATAAGCAGGGTCCTCCTGTACAGCAGTAGACTGGAAGCTAACCTGCTGTATAAGCAGGGTCCTCCTGTACAGCAGTAACCTGCTGTACTGCAGAAGCTAACCTGCTGTATAAGCAGGGTCCTCCTGTACAGCAGTACAGCAGTAGACTGGAAGCTGCTGTATAAGCAGGGTCTGCTAGTATAAGCAGGGTCCTCCTGTACAGCAGTAGACTGGAAGCTAACCTGCTGTATAAGCAGGGTCCTCCTGTACAGCAGTAGACTGGAAGCTAACCTGCTGTATAAGCAGGGTCCTCAGCAGTAGTAAGCTAACCTGCTGTATAAGTCCTGTACAGCAGTAGACTGGAAGCTAACCTGCTGTATAAGCAGGGTCCTCCTGTACAGCAGTAGACTGGAAGCTAACCTGCTGTATAAGCAGGGTCCTCCTGTACAGCAGTAGACTGGAAGCTAACCTGCTGTATAAGCAGGGTCCTCCTGTACAGCAGTAGACTGGAAGCTAACCTGCTGTATAAGCAGGGTCCTCCTGTACAGCAGTAGACTGGAAGCTAACCTGCTGTATAAGCAGGGTCCTCCTGTACAGCAGTAGACTGGAAGCTAACCTGCTGTATAAGCAGGGTCCTCCTGTACAGCAGTAGACTGGAAGCTAACCTGCTGTATAAGCAGGGTCCTCCTGTACAGCAGTAGACTGGAAGCTAACCTGCTGTATAAGCAGGGTCCTCCTGTACAGCAGTAGACTGGAAGCTAACCTGCTGTATAAGCAGGGTCCTCCTGTAAGTAGACCTGCTGCTGTATAAGCAGGGTCCTCCTGTACAGCAGTAGACTGGAAGCTAACCTGCTGTATAAGCAGGGTCCTCCTGTACAGCAGTAGACTGGAAGCTAACCTGCTGTATAAGCAGGGTCCTCCTGTACAGCAGTAGACTGGAAGCTAACCTGCTGTATAAGCAGGGTCCTCCTGTACAGCAGTAGACTGGAAGCTAACCTGCTGTATAAGCAGGGTCCTCCTGTACAGCAGTAGCTGTACTGGAAGCTAACCTGCTGTATAAGCAGGGTCCTCCTGTACAGCAGTAGACTGGAAGCTAACCTGCTGTATAAGCAGGGTCCTCCTGTACAGCAGTAGACTGGAAGCTAACCTGCTGTATAAGCAGGGTCCTCCTGTACAGCAGTAGACTGGAAGCTAACCTGCTGTATAAGCAGGGTCCTCCTGTACAGCAGTAGACTGGAAGCTAACCTGCTGTATAAGCAGGGTCCTCCTGTACAGCAGTAGACTGGAAGCTAACCTGCTGTATAAGCAGGGTCCTCCTGTACAGCAGTAGACTGGAAGCTAACCTGCTGTATAAGCAGGGTCCTCCTGTACAGCAGTAGACTGGAAGCTAACCTGCTGTATAAGCAGGGTCCTCCTGTACAGCAGTAGCCTGGAAGCTAACCTGCTGTATAAGCAGGGTCCTCCTGTACAGCAGTAGACTGGAAGCTAACCTGCTGTATAAGCAGGGTCCTCCTGTACAGCAGTAGACTGGAAGCTAACCTGCTGTATAAGCAGGGTCCTCCTGTACAGCAGTAGACTGGAAGCTAACCTGCTGTATAAGCAGGGTCCTCCTGTACAGCAGTAGCCTGGAAGTTAACCTGCTGTATAAGCAGGGTCCTCCTGTACAGCAGTAGACTGGAAGCTAACCTGCTGTATAAGCAGGGTCCTCCTGTACAGCAGTAGACTGGAAGCTAACCTGCTGTATAAGCAGGGTCCTCCTGTACAGCAGTAGACTGGAAGCTAACCTGCTGTATAAGCAGGGTCCTCCTGTACAGCAGTAGACTGGAAGCTAACCTGCTGTATAAGCAGGGTCCTCCTGTACAGCAGTAGACTGGAAGCTAACCTGCTGTATAAGCAGGGTCCTCCTGTACAGCAGTAGACTGGAAGCTAACCTGCTGTATAAGCAGGGTCCTCCTGTACAGCAGTAGACTGGAAGCTAACCTGCTGTATAAGCAGGGTCCTCCTGTACGGCAGTAGCAGTAGACTGGAAGCTAACCTGCTGTATAAGCAGGGTCCTCCTGTACAGCAGTAGACTGGAAGCTAACCTGCTGTATAAGCAGGGTCCTCCTGTACAGCAGTAGACTGGAAGCTAACCTGCTGTATAAGCAGGGTCCTCCTGTACAGCAGTAGACTGGAAGCTAACCTGCTGTATAAGCAGGGTCCTCCTGTACAGCAGTAGACTGGAAGCTAACCTGCTGTATAAGCAGGGTCCTCCTGTACAGCAGTAGACTGGAAGCTAACCTGCTGTATAAGCAGGGTCCTCCTGTACAGCAGTAGACTGGAAGCTAACCTGCTGTATAAGCAGGGTCCTCCTGTACAGCAGTAGACTGGAAGCTAACCTGCTGTATAAGCAGGGTCCTCCTGTACAGCAGTAGCCTGGAAGCTAACCTGCTGTATAAGCAGGGTCCTCCTGTACAGCAGTAGACTGGAAGCTAACCTGCTGTATAAGCAGGGTCCTCCTGTACAGCAGTAGCACTGGAAGCTAACCTGCTGTATAAGCAGGGTCCTCCTGTACAGCAGTAGACTGGAAGCTAACCTGCTGTATAAGCAGGGTCCTCCTGTACAGCAGTAGACTGGAAGCTAACCTGCTGTATAAGCAGGGTCCTCCTGTACAGCAGTAGACTGGAAGCTAACCTGCTGTATAAGCAGGGTCCTCCTGTACAGCAGTAGACTGGAAGCTAACCTGCTGTATAAGCAGGGTCCTCCTGTACAGCAGTAGACTGGAAGCTAACCTGCTGTATAAGCAGGGTCCTCCTGTACAGCAGTAGACTGGAAGCTAACCTGCTGTATAAGCAGGGTCCTCCTGTACAGCAGTAGACTGGAAGCTAACCTGCTGTATAAGCAGGGTCCTCCTGTACAGCAGTAGACTGGAAGCTAACCTGCTGTATAAGCAGGGTCCTCCTGTACAGCAGTAGACTGGAAGCTAACCTGCTGTATAAGCAGGGTCCTCCTGTACAGCAGTAGACTGGAAGCTAACCTGCTGTATAAGCAGGGTCCTCCTGTACAGCAGTAGACTGGAAGCTAACCTGCTGTATAAGCAGGGTCCTCCTGTACAGCAGTAGACTGGAAGCTAACCTGCTGTATAAGCAGGGTCCTCCTGTACAGCAGTAGAAGCTGGAAGCTAACCTGCTGTATAAGCAGGGTCCTCCTGTACAGCAGTAGACTGGAAGCTAACCTGCTGTATAAGCAGGGTCCTCCTGTACAGCAGTAGACTGGAAGCTAACCTGCTGTATAAGCAGGGTCCTCCTGTACAGCAGTAGACTGGAAGCTAACCTGCTGTATAAGCAGGGTCCTCCTGTACAGCAGTAGACTGGAAGCTAACCTGCTGTATAAGCAGGGTCCTCCTGTACAGCAGTAGACTGGAAGCTAACCTGCTGTATAAGCAGGGTCCTCCTGTACAGCAGTAGACTGGAAGCTAACCTGCTGTATAAGCAGGGTCCTCCTGTACAGCAGTAGACTGGAAGCTAACCTGCTGTATAAGCAGGGTCCTCCTGTACAGCAGTAGACTGGAAGCTAACCTGCTGTATAAGCAGGGTCCTCCTGTACAGCAGTAGACTGGAAGCTAACCTGCTGTATAAGCAGGGTCCTCCTGTACAGCAGTAGACTGGAAGCTAACCTGCTGTATAAGCAGGGTCCTCCTGTACAGCAGTAGACTGGAAGCTAACCTGCTGTATAAGCAGGGTCCTCCTGTACAGCAGTAGACTGGAAGCTAACCTGCTGTATAAGCAGGGTCCTCCTGTACAGCAGTAGACTGGAAGCTAACCTGCTGTATAAGCAGGGTCCTCCTGTACAGCAGTAGACTGGAAGCTAACCTGCTGTATAAGCAGGGTCCTCCTGTACAGCAGTAGCCTGGAAGCTAACCTGCTGTATAAGCAGGGTCCTCCTGTACAGCAGTAGACTGGAAGCTAACCTGCTGTATAAGCAGGGTCCTCCTGTACAGCAGTAGACTGGAAGCTAACCTGCTGTATAAGCAGGGTCCTCCTGTACAGCAGTAGACTGGAAGCTAACCTGCTGTATAAGCAGGGTCCTCCTGTACAGCAGTAGACTGGAAGCTAACCTGCTGTATAAGCAGGGTCCTCCTGTACAGCAGTAGACTGGAAGCTAACCTGCTGTATAAGCAGGGTCCTCCTGTACAGCAGTAGACTGGAAGCTAACCTGCTGTATAAGCAGGGTCCTCCTGTACAGCAGTAGACTGGAAGCTAACCTGCTGTATAAGCAGGGTCCTCCTGTACAGCAGTAGACTGGAAGCTAACCTGCTGTATAAGCAGGGTCCTCCTGTACAGCAGTAGACTGGAAGCTAACCTGCTGTATAAGCAGGGTCCTCCTGTACAGCAGTAGACCTGGAAGCTAACCTGCTGTATAAGCAGGGTCCTCCTGTACAGCAGTAGACTGGAAGCTAACCTGCTGTATAAGCAGGGTCCTCCTGTACAGCAGTAGACTGGAAGCTAACCTGCTGTATAAGCAGGGTCCTCCTGTACAGCAGTAGACTGGAAGCTAACCTGCTGTATAAGCAGGGTCCTCCTGTACAGCAGTAGACTGGAAGCTAACCTGCTGTATAAGCAGGGTCCTCCTGTACAGCAGTAGACTGGAAGCTAACCTGCTGTATAAGCAGGGTCCTCCTGTACAGCAGTAGACTGGAAGCTAACCTGCTGTATAAGCAGGGTCCTCCTGTACAGCAGTAGACTGGAAGCTAACCTGCTGTATAAGCAGGGTCCTCCTGTACAGCAGTAGACTGGAAGCTAACCTGCTGTATAAGCAGGGTCCTCCTGTACAGCAGTAGACTGGAAGCTAACCTGCTGTATAAGCAGGGTCCTCCTGTACAGCAGTAGACTGGAAGCTAACCTGCTGTATAAGCAGGGTCCTCCTGTACAGCAGTAGACTGGAAGCTAACCTGCTGTATAAGCAGGGTCCTCCTGTACAGCAGTAGACTGGAAGCTAACCTGCTGTATAAGCAGGGTCCTCCTGTACAGCAGTAGACTGGAAGCTAACCTGCTGTATAAGCAGGGTCCTCCTGTACAGCAGTAGACTGGAAGCTAACCTGCTGTATAAGCAGGGTCCTCCTGTACAGCAGTAGACTGGAAGCTAACCTGCTGTATAAGCAGGGTCCTCCTGTACAGCAGTAGCCTGGAAGCTAACCTGCTGTATAAGCAGGGTCCTCCTGTACAGCAGTAGACTGGAAGCTAACCTGCTGTATAAGCAGGGTCCTCCTGTACAGCAGTAGACTGGAAGCTAACCTGCTGTATAAGCAGGGTCCTCCTGTACAGCAGTAGACTGGAAGCTAACCTGCTGTATAAGCAGGGTCCTCCTGTACAGCAGTAGACTGGAAGCTAACCTGCTGTATAAGCAGGGTCCTCCTGTACAGCAGTAGACTGGAAGCTAACCTGCTGTATAAGCAGGGTCCTCCTGTACAGCAGTAGACTGGAAGCTAACCTGCTGTATAAGCAGGGTCCTCCTGTACAGCAGTAGACTGGAAGCTAACCTGCTGTATAAGCAGGGTCCTCCTGTACAGCAGTAGCTGGAAGCTAACCTGCTGTATAAGCAGGGTCCTCCTGTACAGCAGTAGACTGGAAGCTAACCTGCTGTATAAGCAGGGTCCTCCTGTACAGCAGTAGACTGGAAGCTAACCTGCTGTATAAGCAGGGTCCTCCTGTACAGCAGTAGACTGGAAGCTAACCTGCTGTATAAGCAGGGTCCTCCTGTACAGCAGTAGACTGGAAGCTAACCTGCTGTATAAGCAGGGTCCTCCTGTACAGCAGTAGACTGGAAGCTAACCTGCTGTATAAGCAGGGTCCTCCTGTACAGCAGTAGACTGGAAGCTAACCTGCTGTATAAGCAGGGTCCTCCTGTACAGCAGTAGCCTGGAAGCTAACCTGCTGTATAAGCAGGGTCCTCCTGTACAGCAGTAGACTGGAAGCTAACCTGCTGTATAAGCAGGGTCCTCCTGTACAGCAGTAGACTGGAAGCTAACCTGCTGTATAAGCAGGGTCCTCCTGTACAGCAGTAGACTGGAAGCTAACCTGCTGTATAAGCAGGGTCCTCCTGTACAGCAGTAGACTGGAAGCTAACCTGCTGTATAAGCAGGGTCCTCCTGTACAGCAGTAGTAGCCTGGAAGCTAACCTGCTGTATAAGCAGGGTCCTCCTGTACAGCAGTAGCCTGGAAGCTAACCTGCTGTATAAGCAGGGTCCTCCTGTACAGCAGTAGACTGGAAGCTAACCTGCTGTATAAGCAGGGTCCTCCTGTACAGCAGTAGCCTGGAAGCTAACCTGCTGTATAAGCAGGGTCCTCCTGTACAGCAGTAGACTGGAAGCTAACCTGCTGTATAAGCAGGGTCCTCCTGTACAGCAGTAGACTGGAAGCTAACCTGCTGTATAAGCAGGGTCCTCCTGTACAGCAGTAGCCTGTAACCTGCTGTATAAGCAGGGTCCTCCTATACAGCAGTAGACTGGAAGCTAACCTGCTGTATAAGCAGGGTCCTCCTGTACAGCAGTAGACTGGAAGCTAACCTGCTGTATAAGCAGGGTCCTCCTGTACAGCAGTAGACTGGAAGCTAACCTGCTGTATAAGCAGGGTCCTCCTGTACAGCAGTAGACTGGAAGCTAACCTGCTGTATAAGCAGGGTCCTCCTGTACAGCAGTAGACTGGAAGCTAACCTGCTGTATAAGCAGGGTCCTCCTGTACAGCAGTAGACTGGAAGCTAACCTGCTGTATAAGCAGGGTCCTCCTGTACAGCAGTAGCCTGGAAGCTAACCTGCTGTATAAGCAGGGTCCTCCTGTACAGCAGTAGACTGGAAGCTAACCTGCTGTATAAGCAGGGTCCTCCTGTACAGCAGTAGACTGGAAGCTAACCTGCTAACCTGCTGTATAAGCAGGGTCCTCCTGTACAGCAGTAGACTGGAAGCTAACCTGCTGTATAAGCAGGGTCCTCCTGTACAGCAGTAGCCTGGAAGCTAACCTGCTGTATAAGCAGGGTCCTCCTGTACAGCAGTAGACTGGAAGCTAACCTGCTGTATAAGCAGGGTCCTCCTGTACAGCAGTAGACTGGAAGCTAACCTGCTGTATAAGCAGGGTCCTCCTGTACAGCAGTAGACTGGAAGCTAACCTGCTGTATAAGCAGGGTCCTCCTGTACAGCAGTAGTAGACTGGAAGCTAACCTGCTGTATAAGCAGGGTCCTCCTGTACAGCAGTAGACTGGAAGCTAACCTGCTGTATAAGCAGGGTCCTCCTGTACAGCAGTAGACTGGAAGCTAACCTGCTGTATAAGCAGGGTCCTCCTGTACAGCAGTAGCCTGGAAGCTAACCTGCTGTATAAGCAGGGTCCTCCTGTACAGCAGTAGACTGGAAGCTAACCTGCTGTATAAGCAGGGTCCTCCTGTACAGCAGTAGCCTGGAAGCTAACCTGCTGTATAAGCAGGGTCCTCCTGTACAGCAGTAGACTGGAAGCTAACCTGCTGTATAAGCAGGGTCCTCCTGTACAGCAGTAGACTGGAAGCTAACCTGCTGTATAAGCAGGGTCCTCCTGTACAGCAGTAGCCTGGAAGCTAACCTGCTGTATAAGCAGGGTCCTCCTGTACAGCAGTAGCCTGGAAGCTAACCTGCTGTATAAGCAGGGTCCTCCTGTACAGCAGTAGACTGGAAGCTAACCTGCTGTATAAGCAGGGTCCTCCTGTACAGCAGTAGACTGGAAGCTAACCTGCTGTATAAGCAGGGTCCTCCTGTACAGCAGTAGACTGGAAGCTAACCTGCTGTATAAGCAGGGTCCTCCTGTACAGCAGTAGACTGGAAGCTAACCTGCTGTATAAGCAGGGTCCTCCTGTACAGCAGTAGACTGGAAGCTAACCTGCTGTATAAGCAGGGTCCTCCTGTACAGCAGTAGACTGGAAGCTAACCTGCTGTATAAGCAGGGTCCTCCTGTACAGCAGTAGACTGGAAGCTAACCTGCTGTATAAGCAGGGTCCTCCTGTACAGCAGTAGACTGGAAGCTAACCTGCTGTATAAGCAGGGTCCTCCTGTACAGCAGTAGACTGGAAGCTAACCTGCTGTATAAGCAGGGTCCTCCTGTACAGCAGTAGACTGGAAGCTAACCTGCTGTATAAGCAGGGTCCTCCTGTACAGCAGTAGACTGGAAGCTAACCTGCTGTATAAGCAGGGTCCTCCTGTACAGCAGTAGCCTGGAAGCTAACCTGCTGTATAAGCAGGGTCCTCCTGTACAGCAGTAGACTGGAAGCTAACCTGCTGTATAAGCAGGGTCCTCCTGTACAGCAGTAGACTGGAAGCTAACCTGCTGTATAAGCAGGGTCCTCCTGTACAGCAGTAGACTGGAAGCTAACCTGCTGTATAAGCAGGGTCCTCCTGTACAGCAGTAGACTGGAAGCTAACCTGCTGTATAAGCAGGGTCCTCCTGTACAGCAGTAGCCTGGAAGCTAACCTGCTGTATAAGCAGGGTCCTCCTGTACAGCAGTAGACTGGAAGCTAACCTGCTGTATAAGCAGGGTCCTCCTGTACAGCAGTAGCCTGGAAGCTAACCTGCTGTATAAGCAGGGTCCTCCTGTACAGCAGTAGACTGGAAGCTAACCTGCTGTATAAGCAGGGTCCTCCTGTACAGCAGTAGCCTGGAAGCTAACCTGCTGTATAAGCAGGGTCCTCCTGTACAGCAGTAGACTGGAAGCTAACCTGCTGTATAAGCAGGGTCCTCCTGTACAGCAGTAGCCTGGAAGCTAACCTGCTGTATAAGCAGGGTCCTCCTGTACAGCAGTAGACTGGAAGCTAACCTGCTGTATAAGCAGGGTTCTCCTGTACACCAGTAGCCTGGAAGCTAACCTGCTGTATAAGTAGGGTCCTCCTGTGCAGCACTAGCCTGGAAGCTAACCTGCTGTATAAGCAGGGTCGTCTTGCACAGCAGTAGACTGGTAGCTAACCTGCTGCATAAGCAGGGTCCTCCTGTACAGCAGTAGACTGGAAGCTAACCTGCTGTATAAGCAGGGTCCTCCTGTACAGCAGTAGACTGGAAGCTAACCTGCTGTATAAGCAGGGTCCTCCTGTACAGCAGTAGCCTGGAAGCTAACCTGCTGTATAAGCAGGGTCCTCCTGTACAGCAGTAGACTGGAAGCTAACCTGCTGTATAAGCAGGGTCCTCCTGTACAGCAGTAGACTGGAAGCTAACCTGCTGTATAAGCAGGGTCCTCCTGTACAGCAGTAGACTGGAAGCTAACCTGCTGTATAAGCAGGGTCCTCCTGTACAGCAGTAGACTGGAAGCTAACCTGCTGTATAAGCAGGGTCCTCCTGTACAGCAGTAGACTGGAAGCTAACCTGCTGTATAAGCAGGGTCCTCCTGTACAGCAGTAGACTGGAAGCTAACCTGCTGTATAAGCAGGGTCCTCCTGTACAGCAGTAGACTGGAAGCTAACCTGCTGTATAAGCAGGGTCCTCCTGTACAGCAGTAGACTGGAAGCTAACCTGCTGTATAAGCAGGGTCCTCCTGTACAGCAGTAGACTGGAAGCTAACCTGCTGTATAAGCAGGGTCCTCCAGTACAGCAGTAGCCTGTACAGCAGTAGACTGGAAGCTAACCTGCTGTATAAGCAGGGTCCTCCTGTACAGCAGTAGACTGGAAGCTAACCTGCTGTATAAGCAGGGTCCTCCTGTACAGCAGTAGACTGGAAGCTAACCTGCTGTATAAGCAGGGTCCTCCTGTACAGCAGTAGACTGGAAGCTAACCTGCTGTATAAGCAGGGTCCTCCTGTACAGCAGTAGACTGGAAGCTAACCTGCTCTATAAGCAGGGTCCTCTGTATAAGCAGGGTCCTCCTGTACAGCAGTAGACTGGAAGCTAACCTGCTGTATAAGCAGGGTCCTCCTGTACAGCAGTAGACTGGAAGCTAACCTGCTGTATAAGCAGGGTCCTCCTGTACAGCAGTAGACTGGAAGCTAACCTGCTGTATAAGCAGGGTCCTCAGGGTCTGTACAGCAGTAGACTGGAAGCTAACCTGCTGTATAAGCAGGGTCCTCCTGTACAGCAGTAGACTGGAAGCTAACCTGCTGTATAAGCAGGGTCCTCCTGTACAGCAGTAGACTGGAAGCTAACCTGCTGTATAAGCAGGGTCCTCCTGTACAGCAGTAGACTGGAAGCTAACCTGCTGTATAAGCAGGGTCCTCCTGTACAGCAGTAGACTGGAAGCTAACCTGCTGTATAAGCAGGGTCCTCTTGTACAGCAGTAGACTGGAAGCTAACCTGCTGTATAAGCAGGGTCCTACTGTACAGCACTAGCCTGGAAGCTAACCTGCTGTATAAGCAGGGTCCTCCTGTACAGCAGTAGCCTGGAAGCTAACCTGCTGTATAAGCAGGGTCCTCCTGTACAGCAGTAGACTGGAAGCTAACCTGCTGTATAAGCAGGGTCCTCCTGTACAGCAGTAGCCTGGAAGCTAACCTGCTGTATAAGCAGGGTCCTCCTGTACAGCAGTAGCCTGGAAGCTAACCTGCTGTATAAGCAGGGTCCTCCTGTACAGCAGTAGACTGGAAGCTAACCTGCTGTATAAGCAGGGTCCTCCTGTACAGCAGTAGCCTGGAAGCTAACCTGCTGTATAAGCAGGGTCCTCCTGTACAGCAGTAGCCTGGAAGCTAACCTGCTGTATAAGCAGGGTCCTCCAGTATAGCAGTAGACTGGAAGCTAACCTGCTGTATAAGCAGGGTCCTCCTGTACAGCAGTAGCCTGGAAGATAACCTGCTGTATAAGCAGGGTCCTCCTGTACAGCAGTAGACTGGAAGCTAACCTGCTGTATAAGCAGAGTCCTACTGTACAGCTGTAGCCTGGAAGCTAACCTGCTGTATAAGCAGGGTCGTCCTGTACAGCAGTAGACTGGAAGCTAACCTGCCCTGTAAACAGGGTCCTCCTGTACAACAGTAGACTGGAAGCTAACCTGCTGTATAAGCAGGGTACTCCTGTACAGCAGTAGACTGGAAGCTAACCTGCTGTATAAGCAGCGGCCCTCCTGTACAGCAGTAGCCTGGAAGCTAACCTGCTGTATAAGCAGGGTCCTCCTGTACAGCAGTAAACTGGAAGCTAACCTGCTGCATAAGCATGGCCCTCCTGTACAGCAGTAGCCTGGAAGCTAACCTGCTGTATAAGCAGGGTCCTCCTGTACAGCAGTAGACTGGAAGCTAACCTGCTGTATATGCAGGGTCCTCCTGTACAGCAGTAGACTGGAAGCTAACCTGCTGTATAAGCAGGGCCCTCCTGTACAGCAGTACCCTGGAAGCTAACCTGCTGTATAAGCAGGGTCCTCCTGTACAGCAGTAGCCTGGAAGCTAACCTGCTGTATAAGCAGGGTCCTCCTTTACAGCAGTAGACTGGAAGCTAACCTGCTGTATAAGCAGGGTCCTTCTATACAGCAGTAGCCTGGAAGCTAACCTGCTGTGTAAGCAGGGTCCTCCTATACAGCAGTAGACTGGAAGCTAACCTGCTGTATAAGCAGAGTCCTACTGTACAGCTGTAGCCTGGAAGCTAACCTGCTGTATAAGCAGGGTCGTCCTGTACAGCAGTAGACTGGAAGCTAACCTGCCCTGTAAACAGGGTCCTCCTGTACAACAGTAGACTGGAAGCTAACCTGCTGTATAAGCAGGGTACTCCTGTACAGCAGTAGACTGGAAGCTAACCTTCCGAATAAGCAGGGTCCTCCTGTATAGCAGTAGACTGGAAGCTAACCTGTTGTATAAGCAGGGTCCTCTTGTACAGCAGTAGACTGGAAGTTAACCTGCTGTATAAGCAGGGTCCTCCTGTACAGCAGTATACTGGAAGCTAACCTGCTGTATAAGCAGGGTCTTCCTGTACAGCAGTAGCCTGGAAGCTAACCTTCTGTATAAGCAGGGTCCTGTACAGCAGTAGCCTGGAAGCTAACCTGCTGTATAAGCAGGGTCCTGTACAGCAGTAGCCTGGAAGCTAACCTGCTGTATAAGCAGGGTCCTCCAATACAGTAGTAGACTGGAAGCTAACCTGCTGTATAAGCAGGGTCTTCCAGTACAGCAGTAGACTGGAAGCTAACCTGCTGTATAAGCAGGGTCCAGTACAGCAGTAGCCTGGAAGCTAACCTGCTGTATAAGCAGGGTCCTCCAATACAGTAGTAGACTGGAAGCTAACGTGCTGTATAAGCAGGGTCCTCCAGTACAGCAGTAGACAGAAAGCTAACCTGCTGTATAAGCAGGGTCCTCCTGTACAGCAGTAGACTGGAAGCTAACCTGCTGTATAAGCAGGGTCCTCCTGTACAGCAGTAGACTGGAAGCTAACCTGCTGTATAAGCAGGGTCCTCCTGTACAGCAGTAGACTGGAAGCTAACCTGCTGTATAAGCAGGGTCCTCCTGTACAGCAGTAGACTGGAAGCTAACCTGCTGTATAAGCAGGGTCCTCCTGTACAGCAGTAGACTGGAAGCTAACCTGCTGTATAAGCAGGGTCCTCCTGTACAGCAGTAGACTGGAAGCTAACCTGCTGTATAAGCAGGGTCCTCCTGTACAGCAGTAGACTGGAAGCTAACCTGCTGTATAAGCAGGGTCCTCCTGTACAGCAGTATACTGGAAGCTAACCTGCTGTATAAGCAGGGTCCTCCTGTACAGCAGTATACTGGAAGCTAACCTGCTGTATAAGCAGGGTCCTCCTGTACAGCAGTAGACTGGAAGCTAACCTGCTGTATAAGCAGGGTCCTCCTGTACAGCAGTATACTGGAAGCTAACCTGCTGTATAAGCAGGGTCCTCCTGTACAGCAGTATACTGGAAGCTAACCTGCTGTATAAGCAGGGTCCTCCTGTACAGCAGTAGACTGGAAGCTAACCTGCTGTATAAGCAGGGTCCTCCTGTACAGCAGTATACTGGAAGCTAACCTGCTGTATAACTGGGGTCCTCCTGTATGTACACAGTACAGCAACTAACTTTTTTTTGGGTTATCCTGGATAATTTGCACTAAGATAAATGTACTTATGTATGCCTGTGCCTCAATATACTTAGTCCTTGATTCTGTTCAAGGGGCATGTGTCTGTCAAGCAGTATACATGTACCAAACAAACATGACTGCTGTTTATCTGGAGTTTATCTGGAGAGAGTTCCGGGGGTCAACGCCCCCGCGGCCCGGTCTGTGACCAGGCCTCCTTAGGTCAGTGTCCCAGGATGCGACCCACACCAGTCGACTAACACCCAGGTACCCATTTTACTGATGGGGAACATAGACAACAGGTGGAAAGAAACACGTCCAATGTTTCTACTCTGGCTGGGAATCGAACCCAGGCCCTCACCGTGTGAAGCGACAGCGTTAACCACCAGGCCACCAGAGCCCCTGTGGTATAAAACTTTTTGTGGCTGAAATATATGTATTTGTTGCCAGTCATGATTGTGTGGAAAAGTGAGAACAAACAGAAATATGCTCAAGTTCATTGGGGTAGTTAGCTATCTCTTTCTGACTCTGTGCTTCAAGGAGTTTCATGTATGTACTTCAACCCTCAAGGGAGGTTCCTTGATGCTGGTGAGGGGCTCTTGATCTAGGGAATTGGATCTGTGCTCCAGTTCCCTGAATTAAGTCAGAATACTTTCTATCCCCCCACAGGTTTAGCGTTCCCCCATGATCATAATAATTCATTTACTCCAGCACTTCTAAAAACAGTAGTATGTGACCTAGGAAGTGGACATGGTCAGTGTGTGTTTGTGTTTGATTTATTACTATTTCCAAAGCTAATATTACACAAAGTCACAGTGTACAATTGTATGTGGAAGTATAATAGATCCACAGCAAGAATTTAGGGGGAGATGCATGTGAATCGTAATTGGTGTGTTGTCAACAGCATGAACTGTGACAGTGCATGTGTCATTATTATTATTCTTACAATTAAATAAAGCGCTGAACCAACAAGGGTCATACAGCGTTGCGGGGCAGAAAAGTGCCAGGGCTATAAAGAGGTAGGTGGAGAGGGGATCAGAGGTGAGGGGAGGAGAGGGCTGTAAGGGACGCCAGGGGTTGTGTGTCAACATTCATATGGTAAAGCAGTTGCTGACATAAAGTGAAAAAATGATCCTAAGTCAAAGGCCAGACCGTCTGCAAGAAGGGAAGATAAGGTAAGAGCAGTAAGGTGGTGGAGGTAAATTCTGTGAGCTCGCTGGTAAACCGGACAGTCCACAAGAAAGTGAAGAACCAAAATAAGGACCCGACAAACTTCACACGAGAGGAATAGGGCGTCATTCCATAAGATACCCATGGGCAAGGCGAGTATGGCTGATACGGAAATGGGAGTGTTTAGTCTCCTGAGTATGGCAACGGTGGTAAGATGGCCACAAACCTAAAAGTGGTTTAATAAGAGTGCAATTTCTTATGGTGCATGTTCGACCACAGTTGTTGCTAGTCGCCGCAAAGACAGGCAAAGATGGCTAAAATATTCACTGAATGGAATACGTACCTCTATAGGAAACCAGATCATCATGTACCACTGACTGAGCAGCAGCATCCGCCTGTTCATTGCCCTGCACATCAACGCGTCCAGGGACCCAACAGAAAACGACATTTTTGTTTTTGCTAGCCATTTGGCACAACCACAGCTGAATACGAAGGACCAATGGATGAGGGAAATCAAATTGTTTCATGGCTTGTAAAGCGCTGAGGGAATCTGAAATGATTACAAATGCCGAAGGAAACATGTAATATGGAGAAGCACTATGAGGATGGCATACAACTCAGTGGTAAAAATACTAGCCTAGTCTAACAAATGATCCCAGACAATATCATCAGGAAACACCGCTGCAAACCCAACATGTCAGAAGATTTAGAACCAACTGTATAAACAGTGATGGCATGAGCATGCGACCGAAGTGATCAAGAAAAAGACAGCGAAAAGCAACTATAGGTAGGAGAGCTTTAGCACATGGTAATGGGGGAGAACAGACAAGAACCACTGGAACCTCTCAAGGGGGGAAGGGAAAAGACAGATGATCATGAACATCCAAGGGAGGTAACTGGAGAGAAGACTAGAGTGAATGAAGACAGAGATAATGGTCGGAGTAAGCAGGGGTGCCGAACAAATACTGGGCTTCTTCTAACATCCGAGACCAACCTATAAATAGAAGGAACATGGAGGTCATGAGAGTGGACAAAGTAACGAACGCAATGAGCATCACAACGATTGCCTAAGGAAGCCTCAGCATAGAGGCTTTCGACAGGGTATGAACGAAAGGCACCAGTGCATAAATGTAGACCTTGATAGGGGGGATCTAATATAGAAAGAGTTGGAGAAGCTGCAGAATAGCTTTGTTTGCCATAATCCAGCTTGGACAAGACTAGGATAGAATGCAAATGGAGGAGAGTCCGGCGATCTGCTCCCCATGAACGATGCACAAGAATTTTAAGGAGATTCAGCCAACCTTGGCAAGCTGCCTTCAAAGAGGAAATGTGAAGTTTCCATGTCAACCAGCAATTGAATAGAAAGCCAAGAAATTTGACCGTCGCAAGCCATGTAAATACAATGAAATATCAGGGACAAGAGGACGTCTAGTGAAGGTAATGAAATAGGTTTTCGCACTGGAAAATTTAAATCCACGAGAAGTGACCCATTAGGAAACATGGTCAATCACATCCTGAAGGGGGGGAGGCACTACCAGGCGACAGTCAGCGCCAGAGTAAGCTATAGCAAAATCATCCTCAAAGTGACGACCAAATATGCGATGGAAGAATGGAACGTAGGTCATTTATAGCTAAGAGAAAAAGGGTAGTGCTAAGGACACAACCTCGTGGGACTCTCTCAGCCTGACCAAAGTTTGAGGAAAGCAAATCTCTTTCAGATAAGCAGCAAGGAAGACTGGTAGATTACTGCAGAGGCCTAAGGAGTGGGCCTGGGCAAAGATGTTATACCTCCAAGTGGTGTCATATGCCTAGTGCATGTGTCACTCTTAAGAATGTGGAAGGGAATGTTCTGCCCAACATGGCGAAGGAGTGACTTACCAATGCTGTGGTCGGAATGATAGCCAGTAGTAGATGTTGGTTGAAGTGTAAAGAATTTTCTCTAAGGACTTGGAAACATTGAGCATATGGGTAGGAATTGCTTAGTTGTAAATTTCTAAGAAGCACGAGAGAAAGCTGAGGTAGGGTCAGTGGTGACAAGTCAAGTTCATTTGGACAGGTCAGAGTTGGGCTGTCCAGTCTTTTGTGTATGATCTGAAAATCAACGTACTGCACGCGGAGAAGCTGGAATCATAGTGAAAGCTATGTGGAGGACAGGAGTGTCAGTTGAAACTGTGGTACCAGAGTATAATGAAATGTTACTGAGAGGAGGTTACGAGTTGGAAGAAAGGTCCAGAGGTCTGTAGGGGATGCTGCAGGAAAGGGCCCAGGAGGCAAGTCATAGTTATGGGTCTCCATGGTAAGTTTCCCCTTTATTTACTTAAAAAAGGAGGAAAAACAGAGGGGTGGGGAAATGTGGAGAGATGGCTCCCAGGAGGAATGAAAGGGATGGTTTATCGCCCTCTGCACCCAAGAGGGTCCACAGTGGAGTCAGCAGTGCAGATGCCATATGGAACCCATGCCATACCCTTCATGTCAGTAAACCAGGATAACAACCTCACATCCACCAAGCCACCTAGGCAGACAAGAGAGGGCGGCTGGAAATCGGCTGCGAGGCATACCTCCATCAGCCACCACCTCCCAGAACCAACAGGCAGCCTCCAGAAATACTTGTCACGCAAAAGACGCCCTGAGCCACCCCCTAGAACATTATTATAATCATGGGGAAGCTCTAAACCCGCAAGATTATACACCGCCTGTGGGGGGTATGGAAGGTATTCAGGCTTAATTCAGGGAACTGGAGTACACATCCAATTCCCTAGATCAAGAGCCCCTCACCAGCGTCAAGAACCTCCCTCGAGGGGACCTCCTAGAACAAGAACGAGATATCTCCAGATGATCCAGATTCCATGGCTAACGCCACCACCAAGGGTCTCGACAGAATGGGATGGATATTGACACCCCTTTCTCCAACTTAGGGGCTAGAATTTCAGAGGGAAAGACCTGAAAGGTCAAAAGCAGGAAAGGAACGAGGGGAGGAATGGGCAAAGGACAGGGTAGGGAAAGGAGGGATGGGAAGGATGGGGTAGGGAAAGGGGGGGATTGGGGTGTAATAAAGTTGGTCAGAGGAAGACCAAAGAGTCCAGTTCCTCAGACCAAAATCCTCTTCACCGTGCCAAGGGGTCCACCTTGAAGAGGATTACAATCATAATTAAGCATTGTTAAACCCACATTATTATTATAATCAAAAAGAAGCGCTAAGCCACAAGGGCCATACAGCGCTGCAGGGCAGGAAGGAAGCGAGGGCATCAGGTGGCAAAAGGGAGGTGGATGAGTAATAGGTTACGGATAACAGCGGAGCAGTGGATGGTGAAAGGGTAAAGGGCAGCAAGAGACTGAGCTAGAAAGGGCTGAGGGGAGTGTGTAAGGTATCATCAGAGTTTGTGGAGTAAATCAGTCGTTGTCACGAAGTCAATGAGAGAATCAGGATTAAAGGAGGGTCCATCAGCAAGAAGGGAAGGTAAAGAGAGAGTAGTAGAACGAAGACGGCGTTGGAGGTAAATTCTGCGTGCTCGTTGATAGAGAGGGCAGTCTAACAGAATGTGGCTAATCGATACTGGAACTTGACACTGCTCACAGAGAGGTACAGGGTGCCTCTCCATGAGATACCCATGAGTAAGACGAGTGTGGCCAATGCGAAGACGGGAGAGAGTGGTCTCCCAACCACGGCACTGATGACAAGAAGACGGCCAGTAACCTATGCTCGGTTTAATAGAATGAAGTTTGTTACCAAGCAGAGTTGACCAACGTTGTTGCCAACGGGCGCGAAGGTGGGCAGCTATTGTAGCAAAATAGTCCAGAAATGGAACACCTCTATAGGAAATTGGTAGGTCATGTACTGCTGACCGCGCAGCAGTGTCTGCCTGTTCATTGCCCTGTACGTCAACATGACCAGGGACCCAACAAAAAATAATATCTTTATGCTTCGTAGAGATACGGCGTAGCCAAAGTTGGATACGGAGAACTAGGGGATGAGATGTATCAAATTTTCGTATAGCCTGTAGAGCACTAAGGGAGTCTGAGACTACTACAAATGATGACACAGGCATAGATGCGATACAAATAAGTGCTGCAAGAATGGCATACAGTTCAGCAGTAAAAATGCTAGCTGAAGATAGTAAATGCCCTCGCACGACGCTGTCCGGAAACACTGCTGCGAATCCGACGCCATCTGAAGACTTAGAGCCATCTGTGTACACAGCGGTGGCATGAGAATGGGAGTGGAAGTGATCAAGAAAAAGAGAGCGGGAAGCCACCATAGGCAGTTGAGCTTTCGAGCAAGGGAGTGAGAAAGAACAGACCCGAACAGCTGGAACTTCCCAGGGGGGTAGGGAAAAGTGACATGCTACATGAACATATGAAGGTGGTAACTGAAGGGAAGACAAGAGTGAATGTAGGCGAAGAGAAAAGGGACGGAGCAAACAGGGGCAGCGAACGAATAAAGAATGTCTACTAATATCGGTGACCATTCTATAAATGGAAGGATTGTGTAGATCATGAGAGCGTACATAGTAGCGAAGGCAATGGGCATCACGGCGATCAGACAAGGATGGAACATTCGCTTCTGTATAGAGGCTCTCAATAGGGGAAGAGCGAAAAGCACCAAGGCACAAACGTAATCTTTGGTGATGGATAGAGTTAAGGCTAGAGAGAGTAGCAGGAGAGGCCGCGGAATAAATCTGGTCACCATAATCGAGTTTCGATAAAATGAGGGCTGAATGTAGGCGAAGCAGAGTTTGACGATCAGCTCCCCAGGAAAGATGAGCAAGGATTTTAAGAAGGTTTAGCCGGCTGTGACAAGTTGCCTTCAGAGAGGTAATGTGAGGTTTCCAGGATAACCTACGGTCAAAGAGAAGGCCTAGAAACCTGACTGTATCACGTTCGGGGATACGGGAGCCATAGAGATACAAAGGATGATCGGAGATAACAGAGTGTCTAGTGAAAGTAATTTGGTGAGTTTTGGTACTTGAAAATTTAAACCCATGCGTGGTGGCCCAAGTGGAAACATGGTCGACCGCATGCTGGAGAGAAACTGCAATAAGATGACAGTCAGCGCCTGCACAAGCAATAGCGAAGTCATCAACATAGAGTGATGACCAAATATTGGGTGGAAGAACAGAGGCCAAATCATTTATAGCAAGGAGAAAAAGTGTTGTGCTTAGAACACATCCCTGAGGGACACCTTCAGCTTGGACGAAGTCCGGGGAAAGAACATTACTGACTCGAACACGGAAATGTCTGTCAGTTAAAAAGTTCTTAAGGAAGGATGGTAGATTGCCTCAGAGGCCTAAGGAATGGGCCTGGGCCAAAATATTATACCTCCAAGTTGTGTCATATGCCTTCTCAAGGTCAAAAAATATGGCAATAACTGAGTGATTATTCACAAAGGCATTACGAACATACGTATCCAAGCGTAGTAAGGGGTCTATGGTAGAACGACCCTTACGAAAGCCATATTGACTAGCGGAGAGACTGTTGTGTGTCTTTAAATACCACATTAAACGTCGATTTACGAGACGTTCCATCACTTTGCAAACTGCACTAGTAAGAGCGATGGGACGATAGTGGGAGGCATCATGTCCTGTAGTACCCGGTTTGCAGAAAAGGAGAACAATGGCAGATTTCCACAGCTGGGGAAGAACTCCTTGTGCCCAAATAAGATTGAAGAGGTGTAAGAGGACTACAAGGGCTGACCGATGTAAATGTTGTAACATACGAATATGAATGTCGTCAGGCCCAGCTGCCGATGATCGGCAAGCTGAGAGCGTTGCCTCTAGTTCTTGAAGTGTAAAAGGCACATTATACTGTTCTTCTCTGAGAGAAGAAAAGTCCAAGGGTACTAACTCTCTGGCAGACTTTGAGGAAAGAAACGAGGGGCATAGATGGAGCCCTCGGGAAATACGGACCAGATGTGTGCCAAGTTCAATGGCAACGTCGAGAGGGTTTGCTACATCAACACCAGCGACCCGTAGAACAGGAGCCGGGTCAGGAGAATATTTACCACTCAATTTCCTCACTTTTTTCCAGACTGCACTCATAGAAGAAGCAGAGGTGATGGTGGAAACATAGTCTCGTCAACAAGTGCGTTTAGCTTCACGGATGACACGGCGAGCGATCGCACGCTTCTGCTTAAAATCAAGAAGTCTCTCAGCGGTTCTATTGTACCGGTACCTGCCCCATGCAGCGCGTTTCAAACGTACTGCACGAGCACAAGCAGGAGACCACCAAGGCACACACTTCTGAGAATGCCTGCCTGAGGTTTGGGGTATAGAATGAGAAGCTGCGGTATAAACTGACGTCGAGAAGATGTGTAGGAGCTCATCAATGGAGGATGAAGAAGGAACTTCACTAAAAGCAGTGAGGTGTGAGTAAAGATCCCAATTTGCCCGATCAAATTGCCAGCGAGGGCTACGGAAAGGTGGTGAATAGGAAGGAAAAGAAAGAATGATTGGAAAATGATCGCTGTCATGTAAGTCCGGTAGAACAGACCAGGTGAAGTCTAGTGCAGTGGAGGTAGAGCAGACTGATAGATCGATGCAAGAGAGTGTATGAGTACGAGGATCAAAATGGGTGGGAGTACCCGTATTTAAAACATGGAGGGGGTGAGAGGCGAGAAAAGCCTCCAACTGGATGCCACGTGAGTCACAATGAGACCCCCCCCCCAGAGGAAATGGTGGGCATTAAAATCACCAAGTAACAGAAGTGGTGGTGGTAAGGAGGAAACAAGAAAGGCAAAGTCTGGGATAGAAAATGCTCGAGAAGGAGAGAGATATAAAGAACATATTGTAAACCACTTATTCAAGTGGATACGGGCTGCAGTGTAATGCAGCGAGGTATGGACAAATAGTTGACAGTACGGAATATCATTGCGTAGAAGAAGGGCACTTTCATTAAAGGTCCCATCTGAGAAAGGATCTGAAGAATACAATAAATTATAGCCTGAGATAGGTTGGAAAACAGCCGAGTGTAATTTTGGTTCTTGTAAGCAAGCACCAACAGGGGAAAACCTGGAAAGCAACATCTGAAGCTCACCCCGATTACCCCTGAGGCCGCGGATATTCCACTGTAAATAGGCCATGATTGGTGATGAAGAAAATACCAGGAATCTGTAGGTAAAGGCACCTACGGACTAGAGGGGTTAGAAAAGTCAACGTGTGGTGGCATTGGAAGACGTTCAAGCAGCGAAGGAACGGAGCGTTGCGAAGAATGGGGTTGTGAAGATGGAGGAGAGGGAAGAGAAGGAACAGGAAGTGAATCAGTGTCCATTGAAGGTTTAGTCTCTGCAATATATTCTGAAATGGCTTCAAGTGTTTCTGAATTCAAAGATGTATGGGAGACCATATTGGAGATAGAAGGAGGAGGGTGAGTAAAGATTGGGACAGTAATGGACTGTACCAAAGTAGAGGGGGAGGGAAGAGTGTAAGGGACTGGAGATGAAGTGTGGGGGGTGGGGGGACAGAAGAGGCAGAAACCTGGGAGGTGGCAGAAGAGGGAGAAACTTGGGAGGGGACGGGGGTGGAAGGCATAGTACGAGGAGGGTGAATCTCCACACTTGTAATAGAGCCAGAGAGAGGGGAAGAACTAGGTACAGAGACTGGAAAGGTAAAGTGTGGAGGTGGAAGGGAAGGAAGGGGCAAAGAAGATTTGAGCAATGTGGATTTTTTGGACCTCTGAGAAGTAGAGGGGCGATTGGTATTAGGTGTCGTATGAGGTCTTGTCAATACTGGGGCTTGTGAGGAAGGACGCGAAGATGTGAGAACAGACTGAGTTGTAGTCGGGACGTCAGAGCCAAGGACAGCAAAAAGATTAGATGCCGGAGTGGCTATGGGAGGGGTAACAACAGAGGAGGCTGCAGAAGATGGGACCCCAGAAGTAGGGGGATGTTTGGAAACACGAGAATAAGAAACACGGGGTAGTCTCCCTTGGAGGCGGAGATGAGTAACTGCCATAGCATACGGGAGACCTTCTGCCTCTTTGAGGCAACGGATTTCACGTTCATTTAAGTAGACCTGGCAACGGCGGGAGTACGAAGGGTGAGCTTCATTACAATTAAGGCAAGATGGAGGTTGACTGCAAGATGTATTAGAATGGTCGTCGGCACCACAGACTGGGCATTCGGCCATAGATCTGCAATATTTCGCTGGGTGGCCAAAACGCCAGCAATTTCTACATTGTTGCGGTGTAGGTATCACCTTTCGAACTTGTAACCGATGTCCCGCGACATATACAGAGGACGGGAGTTCTCGGCTGTCAAAAGTTAAACGAGCCACATTGCAAGGTTAACGTCTCCGCCCCCAGGCAGGAAGGACATAAGTGTCTACTTTGAGGATTGGGAGATCCTGGAGTTCCAGCTGTTCAAGAATGTCATTGCCACATGACTGGAAATTCTGTTGGACTATGGTATTGGGCAGAATGACAGTACCACTACAAGAATTGAGAGAAAGATGTTTTTCAATAGTGATAGGAGTAGTATCGATATTCGAAAGGAGAGAAAGATCATGAGCTTGGGTAGCATTCTGGACAGTGACGATGCGCATACCGCTCTTGAGAGCATGAAATGAAATATCTCTACCAACATGACGCAGGAGTGCTTTGCCAATACTATGGTCAGAAAGGTAGGCAGAAGAAGAAGTCGGTCTTAAAGTAAAGAATTTAGTCCATTGTGTGGTCCGAAACTGAGCATGGAGAGGGAGTGCTTGACGTGTCAGTCCTTTCCGAGTAGAATGGGAAGGTAATGAAGGAGCATCATCAGGAGATTGACGTTGGCATTTAGGAGTAGGACCGGAGTTGGTCCGGCGTGAAATGGGCGGGCGATTCGAAAATTGCCATACCGTAGAGGGAGAAGCCGGAAGCATAGTCAAAGGAGAGCGGAGTTCAGACAAATCGAAGGAGTCAGTCGAAGCCCCAGTACCTGAAGCAGGTGAGGAAACAGCACCAGCAAGAGGTGGAAATAAATGGTATAAAATACCGACACAATGGAAATATAAACACATATGCAGTATAATGTGATCCTTTATTGACTACGTTTCGCCCACACAGTGGGCTTTTTCAAGTCACAAACAGAACTACCTGGGGTGGAAGGAAAGCGAGTATTTATAGTCAGGTTCAGAATGCTGAGGCCAGGTGGAGAATGCTGCATCTGATGATGTACCGAGTGGGGTTATAGAGTCTTAAATCTTGGGTAGCTTGGAAAGGAGATTGGATAAGTTTGTGAGCAGACCTTCTACAGTGTTCTTATGTGGGATAGCGATGAAGAAGTTTCTTGGCAAGTGGTTCAGCTATGTTATAGAAGCCACTATTCTGGTTGAAGTTGTCGGATATAGAAATAAGATGATTCCAGAATAGTGGCTTCTATAACATAGCTGAACCACTTGCCAAGAAACTTCATCGCTATCCCACATAAGAACACTGTAGAAGGTCTGCTCACAAACTTGTCCAATCTCCTTTCCAAGCTACCCAAGATTTTAGACTCTATAACCCCACTCGGTACATCATCAGATGCAGCATTCTCCACCTGGCCTCAGCATTCTGAACCTGACTATAAATACTCGCGTCCCTTCCACCCCAGGTAGATCTGTTTGTGACTTAAAAAAGCCCACTGTGTGGGCGAAACGTAGTCAATAAAGGATCACATTATACTACATGTGTGTTTATATTTCCACCAGCAAGAGGTACAGGGGTATCAGGAGTGTCCGAAGAGTGGTCTAAACACAAGGCAGGGTCAGAATGGGGTGCGGTATCAAGAAGGGGCCTGGGGGTAGTGGGTTCATGGATTGGGTTCTCCATGGTTAGGTTACTCCTTTGCTTTTTGTTTTTAAGAAAAAAAAAGAAAGAAAAGAAAATAAAAATAAAAAAAAAGAATAAAAAATGGGGGGAGCGGGGAGGAATAGTTCCCAGGAGGAATGAAAGGGCCGGAAATCTCCCTCCGCGCCCAAGAGGACCTCAGCACCGCTAGTAGCGCAGATGCAGCATGGAACCCGTGCCATACCCTACCCTTCATGCCAGTAAACCAGCAATCCGGGATAGCAACCTCACATCTGCCGAGCTACCTCGGTGGACAAAAGAGAGGGCGGCCGGATATCTGCCACAAAGCATACCTCCTTCGGCCACCACCCCCGGAATCCAAAAGGTGGCTTCCATAGATACACCCGTCGCCCAAAAGACACCCAAAGCTACTCCGGGATACCGGAGAGGGATCAGGACATCCCCAGGCGATCCAGATTCCACGGCAAACTACGCCACCGCCAAGAACCTCAACAGAATGGGATGGACCCCAGTGTCCTTTCCCCTACCTAGGAACTAGCACGCCTGTGGGAGAAATCCCAAAGGCCAAAAAGAGGAAGGGCAAAAGGGAGGGGTGGGGAGGAGGAGGAATGGAAAAAGGGGAGGATGGGATAGGGGAGGGGAGAATGGGGGGGGTAATTAAGTTCGGTCTGAGGAAGACCGACAGGGCTAATTCCTCAGACCAAGAGCCTCTTCACCATGCCAAGGAGCCCCCCTTGAAGAGGGTTAAACCCACAAAGGTTATACAACGCTGCAGAGTTGGGTTCTAAGGGTGTAATACATTGGATCAGAGACCAGTGAGGGTAAAGACTAACACAGAGTTAGTAAGGTCAGTAACAAGCCAAGATTATATATTACCACAAGTTTGTCAGTCCTCATCCTAGATATTCTCAGGCAAAAAAGACACAGTTTTCAGTGGACTTTTATTGAATTGTTTACATGTATTTCCCTAAGTTATGATATGAAAATGTAAAGTGTAAAGTATTTGGTAGACTGCAACCATCCAGGGAGGAACTGTACTACCATCCTGCCATAACAGTGTAATGGCAGCCTGGTAAATGTTTTGCACTCTGGCAACAGGTTGAACAGCAACCATCCAGAGAGGTACTACCTTCTTGTCACATGAATGTGAAACAAGCCTGTTAAATGTTCTGCACTCTGGCAACATGTTGGTAGGCACCAAGCATTCAGGAATGTACCCTTCTGTGTGAAAATTCTGGTAAATGTTTTGCACTCTGGCAATAGGTGGTAGACACCAAGCATCCAGGAAAGTACTACCATCTTGTGAATATGAAAGAGAAGTCTGATAAATGTTTTGCACTCTGGCAGTAGGTTGTCTAACAATCTGCTTCCAAAGTGCAAAACCTTTACCAGGCTTGTTTCACTTGTAGGACAGTAGTATCCCAGTGGCTGCTTAACAACCACTGAGGTACGACCAATTTTCATACAACCAAAAAAAAAAAAAAAAAAAAAAACAACTATTTCTATATTATACAATTAGGGTGATTGACACACACAAACTACTGTATAAAAAGACCCTTATTATGCAAGGCATTTTGGGCAGCCTTAAAACTAAGTTATAATTACAAGTATATGAGAATAAGAATACTGAGTTTTTAAAATATTGGAGGTATTTAATAATTCAATAAAAAAAAAAATAACTATTGATATATTAACACTTTCACTGTCCAGACCCCAAAATTAATATTGCACAGTGTCCACCCCCCCACCCCCAAAAAAAAAAAAAAAAAACTGAAATGGTAGAGAATCTCTTTCTGAAAGTAATGACACCAAAAGTATGAAATCTGATGAAAAATTTGCAGAATTACGCAGGTGCTAAGTTTAGCAGTCTCGGTGCAATTTACTTATCATCAATTTCATCGATTTTGTCCTACTTTAAGCCAGTTCCATTGTTCTAGGCGACTAAATTCTTAGCTATTTCACTAGTTTTCCTTCCATTCTATTGACCGAGCACAAGAAATTACCCATAATAAACCATAATAAACAGTGAAGACATTCCTGGCACAAACATTTCTTTTGTTCAATATTATTATTATTATAATCAAAAAGAAGCGCTAAGCCACAAGGGCTATACAGCTTTTGTTCAATAGTCTCATCTCCAGGACTCTCCTATATTACACCTGTCATCTCCAGGACTCTCCTATATATTATTACACCTGTCATCTCCAGGACTCTCCTATATTACACCTGTCATCTCCAGGACTCAAGTCCGACCTGCCAGTTTCCCTGATTATTATTATTATTATAATCAAAAAGAAGCGCTAAGCCACAAGGGCTATACAGCGCTGCAGGGTAGGGAAGGAAGCAAGGGAATTGGATGGCAGAAGGGAGGGGGGATGATCAGCAGGTTACAGAAAACAGCGGGGCAGGGGATAGTACGGGGGTAGAGGGTAGCAAGAGATTCAAGTAGAAAGGGCTGAAAGTATCAGAATTTGTGAAGTAAGTCAGTCGTTGTCAAAAAGTCAATGAGAGAGTCTGGATGAAAGGTGGGTCCATCAGCGAGAAGGGAAGGTAAAGAGAGAGCAGCGGGGCGAAGACGACGACAGAGGTAAATTCTGCGTGCTCGTTGATAAAGTGGGCAGTCCAACAGAATGTGGCTGACTGATAATGGAGCTTGGCAATTCTCACAGAGAGGAGCAAGACGCCTCTCCATGAGATATCCATGAGTAAGACGAGTATGGCCAATGCGAAGATGGGAGAGAGTAGTCTCCCAACCTCGACCCTGGTGATAAGAAGACGGCCAGTAACCTATACTCGGTTTAATAGACTGAAGTTTGTTGCCAAGCATAGTAGACCAACGTTGTTGCCAACGGGTGTGAAGGTGGGAAGATATTACAGCAAAATAGTCCGTACATGGAATACCTCTATAAGAAACTGGTAGGTCATGTACTGCTGACCGCGCAGCAGTGTCTGCCTGTTCATTGCCCTGTACGTCAACATGACCAGGGACCCAACAAAAAACAATATCTTTATGCTTAGTAAAGATGCGGCGTAGCCAAAGTTGGATACGGAGGACTAAGGGGTGAGGTGTATCAAATTTTTGTATAGCCTGTAAAGCACTAAGGGAGTCTGAGACAACCACAAATGATGACACAGGCATAGATGCAATACGGATAAGTGCTGTAAGGATGGCATATAATTCAGCAGTAAAAATACTAGCTGAAGATAGTAAATGCCCTTGTACGACGCTGTCCGGAAACACTGCTGCGAATCCTACGCCGTCAGAAGACTTAGAGCCATCTGTGTACACAGCAATGGCATGAGAATGAGAGTGAAAGTGGTCAAGAAAAAGAGAGCGGGAAGCGACCGTAGACAGTTGGGCTTTCGAGCAAGGGAGGGAGAAAGCACAGACTCGAACAGCTGGAACTTCCCAGGGGGGTAGGGAAAAGTGAGATGCTACATGTACATAGAAAGGTGGTAGTTGAAGAGAAGACAAGAGCGAATGAAGGCGAAGAGAGAAGGGACGGAGTAAGCAGGGGCGGCGAACAAATAAAGAATGTCTACTAATATCAGTGACCATTCTATAAATGGAAGGATTGCGGAGATCATGAGAGCGTACATAGTAGCGCAGGCAATGGGCATCACGGCGATCGGATAAGGATGGAACGTTCGCTTCTGCATAGAGGCTTTCGACAGGGGAAGAGCGAAAAGCACCAAGGCATAAACGTAATCCTTAGTGATGAATGGGGTTAAGGCTAGAGAGAGTAGCAGGAGATGCTGCTGAATAGATCTGGTCACCATAATCAAGTTTCGATAAAATAAGGGTGGAATGTAGGTGAAGGAGGGTTCGACGATCAGCTCCCCACGAAAGATGAGCAAGGGTTTTAAGAAGGTTCAGCCGGCTGTGACAAGTTGCCTTCAGAGAGGTAATGTGAGGTTTCCAGGATAACCTACGATCAAAGAGGAGGCCCAGAAACTTGACTGTATCACGTTCAGGGATACGGGAGCCATAGAGGTACAAAGGATGATCGGAGATGACAGAGCGTCTAGTGAAAGTGATTTGGTGGGTTTTAGTGCTGGAAAATTTAAACCCATGTGTGGTGGCCCAATTGGAAACATGGTCGACTGCATGCTGGAGAGAAACTGTAAGGAGGTGACAGTCAGCGCCTGCACAGGCAATAGCGAAGTCATCAACATAGAGTGATGACCAAATATTTGATGGAAGACTAGAGGCCAAATCATTAATAGCAAGGAGAAAAAGTGTTGTGCTCAGAACACATCCCTGGGGGACACCTTCAGCTTGGATAAAGTCCGGGGAGAGCACATTATTAACCCGAACACGGAAATGCCTGTCAGTTAAAAAGTTCTTAAGGAAGGATGGTAGATTGCCTCGAAGGCCTAAGGAGTGGGCTTGGGCTAAAATATTATACCTCCAAGTTGTGTCATATGCCTTCTCAAGGTCAAAAAATATGGCAATAACTGAGTGGTTATTCGCAAAGGCATTACGAACATACGTATCCAAGCGCAGTAAGGGGTCTATGGTAGAACGTCCCTTACGAAAGCCATATTGACGAGTGGAGAGACTGTTGTGTGTCTCTAAATACCACACTAAACGTCTATTTACTAGACGTTCCATTACTTTGCAAACTGCACTGGTAAGAGCAATGGGACGATAGTGGGAGGTTTCATGTCCCGTAGTGCCTGGTTTGCGGAAAGGGAGAACAATGGCGGATTTCCACAGCTGTGGAAGAACTCCTTGTGACCAAATAAGATTGTAAAGGCGTAATAGGACTGCAAGGGCTGACTGATGTAAATGTTGTAGCATACGAATATGAATGTCGTCGGGCCCAGCTGCCGATGATCGACAAGCTGAGAGTGTTGCCTCCAGTTCTTGAAGTGTAAAAGGCACATTATACTGTTCTTCTCTGAGAGAAGAAAAGTCCAAGGGTGCTAACTCTCTGGCAGACTTTGAGGAAAGAAATGAGGGGCATAGATGGAGTCCCTGAGAAATACGGACCAGATGATTGCCAATTTCATTGGCAACATCTAGTGGGTTTGCTATATCAACACCGGCAACCCGCAGAACAGGAGCCGGGTCAGGAGAATATTTATCACTCAGTTTTCGTACTTTTTTCCAGACTGCACTCATAGAGGAAGCAGAGGTGATGGAGGAGACATAATCTCGCCAGCAAGTGCGTTTAGCGTCACGGATGACACGGCGAGCGATCGCACGCTTCTGTTTAAAATCAAGGAGTCGCTCTGTGGTTCTATTGTACTGGTACCTGCCCCATGCAGCGCGTTTCAAACGTACTGCACGAGCACAAGCAGGAGACCACCAAGGCACGCATTTCTGAGAATGCCTGCCCGAAGTTTGGGGTATAGAATGAGAAGCTGCGGTGAAAACGGAGGACGAGAAGAGGTGTAAAAGCTCATCGATGGAGGACGAAGAAGGAACCTCTTTAAAAACAGTCAGGTGTGAGTAAAGGTTCCAATTTGCCCGATTAAATTGCCAGCGTGGGGTGCGAAGAGGTGGCGAATATGAAGGGGAAGTAAGAATGATTGGGAAATGATCACTGTCATGTAAGTCCGGGAGAACAGACCAAGTGAAGTCTAATGCGGCGGAGGAAGAGCAAACTGAGAGATCGATGCAAGAGAGAGTATGAGTCCGAGGATCAAAATGGGTGTGAGTACCTGTATTTAAAACATGGAGGGGGTGGGTGGCAAGAAAAGCCTCTAACTGAATTCCACGGGAATCACAGTGAGACCCCCCCCAGAGGAAATGGTGGGCATTAAAATCACCAAGTAACAGAATCGGTGGCGGTAATGACGAAACAAGGAAGGCAAAATCCGGAATAGATAATGCCCGAGAAGGAGAGAGATATAAAGAACAGAGCGTATACCACCTATGTAAGTGGATACGGGCTGCTGTGTAATGCAGCGAAGTATGAACAAATAGCTGATGGTACGGAATATCAGTGCGGAGAAGAAGGGCACTTTCATTAAAGGTCCCATCAGGAAAAGGATCTGAAGAATACAATAAATTATAGCCTGAGATGTGAGAAATAACAGCAGAGTGTAATTTTGGTTCCTGTAAGCAAACACCAACAGGGGCAAACTGGGAGAGTAACATCTGAAGCTCACCCCGATTACCCCTGAGGCCGCGTATATTCCACTGTAAAAAGGCCATGATTGGCAATGATAAAGATACTTGAAATCCGCAGGTAAGGGTTCCTACGGACTAGAAGGGTTAGAAAAGTCCACATGCGGAGGCAGTGGAAAATGTTCAAGCAGCGAAGGAACGGTGCGCTGTGAAGAAAGGAGTTGCGCAGATGGAGCAGAGGAGAGAGAAAGAGCGGAAGGTGGATCAGTGTCCATTGATGGTTTGGTCTCTGCAATATATTCAGAGATTGCTTCAAGTGTTTCGGAATTCAGAGATGTCGTATGGGAGACAATATTGGGAATGGTAGGGGGAGGATGAGTAAAGATTGGAACTGTATTGGACTGTACCAAGGTAGGGGGGGGCGAAAGGGTGGAGGGAACTGGAGAAGCGTGGCAGGGGGCAGAAGAGACAGGAACCTGGGAGGTGGCAGAAGAGGAAGAAACTTGGGAGGGAACAGGGGAGGAAGGTACATTACGAGGAGGAGGGTGAACCTCTGCACTTGTAACTGAGCCAGTGAGAGGGGAAGAACTAGGGACAGAGACAGGGAGGCTAAAATGAGGAGGTGGAAGATGGGTAGGAGGTGTTACCAGACCTTTTTTTGACTTTTGAGAAGTAGAGGGACGATTGGGAAGAGGTGTCGTACGAGGTCTCGTCGACACTGAGGCTTGTAAGAGAGAACTCGAAGAAGCGAGATTAGACTGAGGCGTTGAAGTAGGGACGTCTGAGCCGAGGACAGCAAAAGGATTAGATACAGGAGTGATTATGGGAGAGGTAACCACAGAGGTGGGTGTAGAAGATGGGATACCAGAAGTGGGGGGACGTTTTGAAACACGGGAATAAGAAACACGTGGGAGTCTCCCTTGGAGGCGGAGATGAGAAACTGCCATGGCATAAGGGAGACCTTCTGTCTCTTTGAGGTAACGGATTTCCCGCTCGTTTAAATAGACCTGACAACGGCGAGAGTACGAAGGGTGAGCCTCATGACAGTTAAGGCAAGAGGGAGATCGATTGCAAGACGTATTAGAATGGTCATCGGCACCACAGACTGGGCATTCGGCGATAGATCTGCAATATTTCGCTGGATGGCCAAATCGCCAGCAATTTCTACACTGTTGTGGTGTAGGGATCACCTTTCGAACTTGTAACCGATGTCCTGCTATATAAACTGAGGATGGGAGTTCTCGGCTGTCAAAAGTTAAACGAGCCACATTGCTAGGGTATCGTCTCCGCCCACGGGCAGGAAGAACGTAAGTGTCTACCTTGAGGATTGGGAGATCTTGGAGTTCCAGCTGTTCTAGAATGTCGGTGCCACATGTCTGGAAATTTTGTTGAACTATGGTATGGGGCAGAATGACGGTACCACTACAAGAATTGAGGGAATGATGTTTTTCAAGGGTGACAGGAACAGTATCTATATGGGAAAGACGAGAGAGCTCACGAGCCTGGGTAGCATTCTGTACGGTAATGATGCGCGTACCGCTCTTAAGAGCATGAAAAGAAATATCTTTACCAACATGGCGTAGAAGTGCCTTGCCAATACTATGGTCAGAAAGATAGGCAGTAGAGGAAGTTGGTCGTAAAGTGAAGAATTTAGTCCACTGTTCAGTCTGAAACTGAGCGTGGAAAGGTAGTGAAGGACGTGTCGATCGTTTCTGAGAAGAACGAGAAGGTGAAGGTGGAGAAGTATCATCAGCAGGTAATTGTCGTTGACGTTTAGGCGTGGGACCAGAGTTGGTCCGACGTGGAACGGGTCGGCGATTTGAAAATTGCCGCACCGTAGAGGGAGAGGCCGGAAGCATAGTCAGAGGAGAGCGAAGGTCTGATAAATCGAAGGAGTCAGTCGAGGCCTCAGTACCTGAAGCGGGTGAGGAAACAGCACCGGCAATAGGTACAGAGGCATGAGGAATGTCTGAAGAGTGGTCCAAAGACGAGGCGGGGTCAGAACGGGGTGCGGTATCAAGAAGGGGCCCGGGGGTACCAGGTTCATGGACTAGGGCTGCCATGTTTAGGTTACTTCTTTCTTTTTGTTTTTAAGAAAAAAAAAGAAAGAAGAAAAGAAAATAAAAATAAAAAAAAGAAAAAAAAAAGGGGGGACCGGGGAGGGATAGTTCCTAGGAGGAATGAAAGGGCCAGAAATCTCCCTCTGCGCCCAAGAGGACCTCAGCACCGCAAGTAGCGCAGATGCAGCATGGAACCCGTGCCATACCCTACCCATCATGCTAGTAAACTAACAATCCAGGATAGCAACCTCACATCTGCCGAGCTACCTCGGTGGACAAAAGAGAGGGCGGCCGGATATCCGCCACAAAGCATACCTCCTTCGGCCACCACCCCCGGAATCCGAAAGGTGGCTTCCAGAGATACACTCGTCGCCCGAAAGACACCCAAAGCTACTCCGGGATACCGGAGAGGGATCGGGACATCCCCAGGCGATCCAGATTCCACGGCAAACTACGCCACCGCTAAGAACCTCAACGGAATGGGATGGACCCCGGTATCCTTTCTCCTACCCAGGAACTAGCGCGCCTGTGGGAGAAATCCCAAAGGACAAAAAGAGGAAGGGCAAAAGGGAGGAGTGGGGAGGAGGAGGAGGAAAGGAAAAAGGGGAGGATGGGGAGGATGGGATAGGGGAGGGGAGATTAGGGGGTAATTAGGTTCGGTCTGAGGAAGAAGACCGATAGGTCTAATTCCTCAGACCAAGAGCCTCTTCACCACGCCAAGGAGCCCCCCTTGAAGAGGGTTAAACCCACAAAGGTTATACAACGCTGCAGAGTTGGGTTCTAAGGGTGTAATACATTGGATCAGAGACCAGTGAGGGTAAAGACTAACACAGAGTTAGTAAGGTCAGTAACAAGCCAAGATTATATATTACCACAAGTTTGTCAGTCCTCATCCTAGATATTCTCAGGCAAAAAAGACACAGTTTTCAGTGGACTTTTATTGAATTGTTTACATGTATTTCCCTAAGTTATGATATGAAAATGTAAAGTGTAAAGTATTTGGTAGACTGCAACCATCCAGGGAGGAACTGTACTACCATCCTGCCATAACAGTGTAATGGCAGCCTGGTAAATGTTTTGCACTCTGGCAACAGGTTGAACAGCAACCATCCAGAGAGGTACTACCTTCTTGTCACATGAATGTGAAACAAGCCTGTTAAATGTTCTGCACTCTGGCAACATGTTGGTAGGCACCAAGCATTCAGGAATGTACCCTTCTGTGTGAAAATTCTGGTAAATGTTTTGCACTCTGGCAATAGGTGGTAGACACCAAGCATCCAGGAAAGTACTACCATCTTGTGAATATGAAAGAGAAGTCTGATAAATGTTTTGCACTCTGGCAGTAGGTTGTCTAACAATCTGCTTCCAAAGTGCAAAACCTTTACCAGGCTTGTTTCACTTGTAGGACAGTAGTATCCCAGTGGCTGCTTAACAACCACTGAGGTACGACCAATTTTCATACAACCAAAAAAAAAAAAAAAAAAAAAAAACAACTATTTCTATATTATACAATTAGGGTGATTGACACACACAAACTACTGTATAAAAAGACCCTTATTATGCAAGGCATTTTGGGCAGCCTTAAAACTAAGTTATAATTACAAGTATATGAGAATAAGAATACTGAGTTTTTAAAATATTGGAGGTATTTAATAATTCAATAAAAAAAAAAATAACTATTGATATATTAACACTTTCACGGTCCAGACCCCAAAATTAATATTGCACAGTGGCCACCCCCCCCCACCCAAAAAAAAAAAAAAAAACTGAAATGGTAGAGAATCTCTTTCTGAAAGTAATGACACCAAAAGTATGAAATCTGATGAAAAATTTGCAGAATTACGCAGGTGCTAAGTTTAGCAGTCTCGGTGCAATTTACTTATCATCAATTTCATCGATTTTGTCCTACTTTAAGCCAGTTCCATTGTTCTAGGCGACTAAATTCTTAGCTATTTCACTAGTTTTCCTTCCATTCTATTGACCGAGCACAAGAAATTACCCATAATAAACCATAATAAACAGTGAAGACATTCCTGGCACAAACATTTCTTTTGTTCAATATTATTATTATTATAATCAAAAAGAAGCACTAAGCCACAAGGGCTATACAGCTTTTGTTCAATAGTCTCATCTCCAGGACTCTCCTATATTACACCTGTCATCTCCAGGACTCTCCTATATATTATTACACCTGTCATCTCCAGGACTCTCCTATATTACACCTGTCATCTCCAGGACTCAGGTCCGACCTGCCAGTTTCCCTGAACCCCTTCATAAATGTTACTTTGCTCACACTCCAACAGCACGTCAAGTATTAAAAACCATTTTTCTCCATTCAATAATGGGGGTAATGAACAGCAATAATGTGTCTGATTATCCTTGCTTTGAGAGGAGCCAAAAAATTGTTCCAGATATGGTCAGTTGTGGTTGCACTCATCTTGGTTAATCTTGTTGGTTTAGTTATTGCTGGTATGAGCAAGGAATTGTTACCTAAGAGGTACTCAGGTTGGCCAAGCCTGTGGATTGCGGGTCTTTAGGTTTTAGCAAATATACATTGCACTTATTCATTAGTGATACATGTAGTCACTACACATTAGTTCGTTGGAATAGTAGATGGCAGTCCCTCACCTCACTTGGCTAGGTCTGCAGCCATGAATGGCTGTGTACCCTGGAGCCAGATTTCAACAAGTATAACAAGAGATGTTTGAAGTTAGAGAATATACAAGTGCAAGGTCATTGTAGTGCTTACTTAAGGATCTAATGTTGTAGCTGGTGATGCAGACAACAGTTTTTGCTCTACTTGCTGTGTAGTATAGACAGTTAACCCTTCAACTGTCCAAACATAGATCTACGTTTACTCACGTAGATCTACGTTTTATTTTACATTTCAAAGCATGTAAAATACAACGTAGATCTATGTTTGGAGCACTAGCGGCAGAAACGTAGATTTATGTTTGGTCGGTTTAAGGGTTAATTTCAGAATACTCATTATTGTTTTTATCATGTAGGAGATTTAAATCAGGGTCAATGTCAGCATTCATGAACTATGAGGTGGGGATAGGAAAGTGGTGGACAAGGTAGATCTGTTAGTATAAAATACATAGTTGGTACGACTGTACAAATAAAATCAGTAATGAAATTAGAGACAATGTACAGAGTTGTAGTCTATGACTACACAAGACAAAATAAGGTAAAAAATTTTTAACCCTTTCACTGTCCAGACTCTAGAAATGAAGCCAGGTAGAGAATCTTTTTCTGAATGTAGTGACACCAAAAATACAAAATTTGAGGAAAAATTTCTGGCATTATGCAAGTACAAATTTACGTACCAGTGCTTTCTCCCACTTTCAGTCTTTTACTTTAGGCTAATTTCATTGTTCCAGTCGACCAAATTCTAGCTATTTCGCCAGTATATCTTCCATTCTAACAACTAAGCACAAGAAACTGCCCATTCAACTATTTTAACTACCCTATAAAGTGATTAGATTTCAGTAATTTGGCCAATTTCACACAATTAAAATAAGTCAATAGTGCTCAATGCCAACATTCCTGACAATAAAACATTTCCTCTGTTCATTAGTCACGTTCCTAAGCCTCTCCTATATTACACTTACTTTCCTTTTGAATTCTTCACATAAAAATAAAAGATTTGTTCTATTTCTTGGATAATAAAATATAACTAGGAAACATTGTTCATGGTTTTCAGCATCCCTGTAATTGATCAAACACATTAAACACACCGGCCTCTTCCTATATTACACTTACTTTCCATTTTGAATTCTTATTCATATAAAAATAGAAGATTTGTTCTATTTCTTGGATAATAAAATATTGTTCATGATTTACAGCATCCTTGTAATTGAATCAAACTTATTAAAAACCTATTAAACAGACTGAAGGTCTTACTGCTGCTCCTCTGGAATATTAGCAAAAACTGAATATTTTTGCTGAGCTGAGCTCAATTTTAAATTACTTCCAGTTCTGAAACCAATCAAAATCATCTCTATTTCAGTAGTAAATCTTCCAGTCTTATCAAATGAAATAGTGCTGTATGACCCTTATGGGTTTAGCACTTAGTTATGATTATAATCTATCAAATGATACCAAGAAACAGCCAATGAAACCATTTGAGAAAGCCCAACAAAGTTGCTATTTCCAGCCCCACACACGGTCAGTTTTGTCTTTCCCATCATGCACCGTGCAGGGCAGGATTTGTTGAGTGTTGACACTCACCACGCAGACCCATTCTTTCATATCTATGACAAAATTTACCACTCTCAGCTTATCTAAGTGAGCTGAACTCATGATGTAGAACTACACGAGGGACCCTGAGCTCAGTGATGTAGAACTACACGAGGGACCCTGAGCTCAGTGATGAACTACATGAGGGATCCTGAGCTGAGTGATGTAGAACTCCACGAGAGACCCTGAGCTCAGTGATGTAGAACTACACAAGGGACCCTGAGCTGAGTGATGTAGTTCTGTGATTGACACCAAAAGGGTTAAGCTAATAAAATAAAAACAATGCAGATAAACACAAGGTACAATGTTACAAAATGCACTATAGTAAAAAGGACAAAAAGGCAAAAAGAATTTATCTCAAGACAAACTGATAAGAAAATCAGAACAATGTAGAGAGTAAAAATTTAAATGTAACTTATTGCACAAAAAAGGTTGAAAACAAAGACAAAAGTTGAGGTAATCTGAGAGTGCAAGGAAAGAAATGACACACTGATCTAGCCAATGGAATATAACAAAATGTTTCTATAATAAACATAACGAACAATAAATGAAACAAGCCTGGTCGAGGTGTTGCACTCTTGCAGCAGGTTGGCAGGAAGGTAGTACCCACCTGTCATGTGTTGCACTCTGGCAGCAGGTTGGCAGGAAGGTAGTACCCACCTGTCATGTGTTGCACTCTTGCAGCAGGTTGGCAGGAAGGTAGTACCCACCTGTCATGTGTTGCACTCTGGCAGCAGGTTGGCAGGAAGGTAGTACCCACCTGTCATGTGTTGCACTCTGGCAGCAGGTTGGCAGGAAGGTAGTACCCACCTGTCATGTGTTGCACTCTGGCAGCAGGTTGGCAGGAAGGTAGTACCCACCTGTCATGTGTTGCACTCTGGCAGCAGGTTGGCAGGAAGGTAGTACCCACCTGTCATGTGTTGCACTCTGGCAGCAGGTTGGCAGGAAGGTAGTACCCACCTGTCATGTGTGTAATAAGTATTACATGTGTTGCACTCTGGCAGCAGGTTGGCAGGAAGGTAGTACCCACCTGTCATGTGTGTAATAAGTATTACATGTGTTGCACTCTGGCAGCAGGTTGGCAGGAAGGTAGTACCCACCTGTCATGTGTGTAATAAGTATTACATGTGTTGCACTCTGGCAGCAGGTTGGCAGGAAGGTAGTAACCACCTGTCATGTGTGTAATAAGTATTACATGTGTTGCACTCTGGCAGCAGGTTGGCAGGAAGGTAGTACCCATCTGTCGTGTGTGTAACAAGTGTTACATGTGTTGCACTCTGGCAGGACCGCTGGTGTGTTGTCTCACCAACATGCAACACAATGACAAGCAACTCTCACAAACTTCTACTTACATTCACTATACACTTTACTTGGTGTGTTTCCTAATACATGTTATTTGTCTAGTATGTACTTGGTAATTTAGGAGGCCTGGTGTGATAGTGGCCCACCAGGGCCATCAAGCCTAGTGTGATAGTGGCCCACCAGGGCCATCAAGCCTAGTGTGATAGTGGCCCACCAGGGCCATCATCAGGCCTGGTGTGATAGCCCACTAGGGCCATCATCAGGCCTGGTGTGACAGCCCACTAGGGCCATCATCAGGCCTGGTGTGATAGTGGCCCACTAAGGCCATCATCAGGCCAGGTGTGATAGTGGCCTACTAGGGCCATCATCAGGCCTGGTGTGATAGCCCACTAGGGCCATCATCAGGCCTGGTGTGACAGCCCACTAGGGCCATCATCAGACCTGGTGTGATAGTGGCCCACTAAGGCCATTATCAGGCCAGGTGTGATAGTGGCCTACTAGGGCCATCATCAGGCCTGGTGTGACAGCCCACTAGGGCCATCATCAGGCCTGGTGTGATAGTGGCCCACTAAGGCCATCATCAGGCCAGGTGTGATAGTGGCCTACTAGGGCCATCATCAGGCCTGGTGTGACAGCCCACTAGGGCCATCATCAGGCCTGGTGTGATAGGGCCACTATGGCCATCATCAGGCCTGGTGTGATAGGGCCACTATGGCCATCAGGCCTAACTGGTGGGGCCATTACCACATAACCATCAACAGATAATTAACATAAGAACATCTTTTTATGCCCACTTTATTGCCATTGCGTCGGCATTATCAACACGCAGCATCACATTAACGTCGCCTTAAAAGTACGCCACATCCAAATATGTTAACAGCTATTTCATAAAATTAAAGATTCTAGAATGAATTATGCAGCAGGTAATACATCTGCCTCTGGGGAGAGAGATACAGGAGTGACGGGAGAGACTTGGTCGCCAGGTCTACGATAGGTTGCCCAGCGAGAGTCATCAGACTCGTGTGTAATGTACCGCACTCCTACTTTGTGTTCCAGATCTCTCAGGTCGCACCAGCACTGGTAGTCCTGCAGCCACACGTGTGCCAGTGACTTGTCCACTGTCAGACGTTTACGCTGTTTCACTTGTAGCAAGTTGGTGATCAGATCAATGGCTGAAACAAGACTACCATTAGCTTAATGCAGTCATAATACTATATTTGAAGTGTAACCAGTTAGAAGGACTTGAGTCCTGGAGGTGGGAAGAACAGTGTCTGTAGTATGGAGGACAGGAGGATGATGTAGTCCTGGAGGTGGGAAGAACAGTGTCATTAGTATGGAGGACTGGGGGGAGGGGTGATGTAGTCCTTGAGGTGGCAGGTACAATATCTACATTATGGAGGAGTGAGTGGTAATGTAGTCCTGGAGGTGGGAGGTACAGTGTAACAAAAAAAGGCACAATACCGTGGATGGAACAATACACAAATAACCCGCACATATGCCTTGTGTATTTGTTCCTTAATTATTCATTTCCCCTCCTCTGTGTTCTTGCTCCTACCCTGTGGGCACCTAGCTCCTTTGCAGTGCTCCTCTTTCTTAGTATTTGACTGGCTCCTCCTCCTCCTCACTACCTTCCCCAATACTACTGCCTTCTACCTCAACTACTACTACTACCTCCTGCCTATATATATCCTTCCTCTCCTTTTCGTTAGTGACTTTGTAAATGGTCCGAGTCGGACCAAGATGTCGTCGTAAGCTTCTCTCTTCTATGATTTAGGTACAGTATCTACATTTTGGAGTGGGGAGTGATGTAGTCCTGGAAGTGGGAGGTAAAGTATCTACATTATGGAGGAGTGGGGGGTGATGTAGTCCTGGAGGTGGGAGGTAAAGTATCTACATTATGGAGGAATGGGGGGTGATGTAGTTCTGGAGGTGGGAGGTAAAGTATCTACATTATGGAGGAATGGGGGGTGATGTAGTTCTGGAGGTGGGAGGTACACTGCTGAAACTCTTAAGTAAGAGTGGGGATGGTATAGTGTAGGGAATCATTTCATATCTGTACACTTGTGTTAAGTGAATAATCACTGACTAACTTGCCTTGTGTCACTACCACCTTGGTCACTGTGCTGATAAACATTACTTAACTTTGAGAAAATTTTTGAAGAGGTTTTACCTTTCTCTAATACTGAGCACCCTAGTTACTCCATCTCTTGGCATATTTGTATGAAAGTTTCAAGAAGTGAACATCCTGTACTTACCCTCTTGACTAATTTCTTTCCATGGGTTTGGAGGATACATGAAGGCAGCATTTTGAATTTGATCGTTAATGTCCTCATCCTCGTTGAAGGGGAAGGTACCAGAGAGGGAGACGTATGTGATAACGCCTACAGACCACATGTCAAGTGAACGATTGTAGCCCTTGTTCCGCAACACTTCTGGAGCTGTAACATTATACTTGTATTACTAACATTTTATACAGTGGAACTTGCTTAACAGAAATTATCTTAAGCAATTGGTCATTAACCCTTAAACTGTCCAAACGTAGATCTATGTTTGTACTGTTTGAGCTCCAAACACAAATCTACATTTTATTTTTCCTGCCTTCAAATTTGGCACGATTGGCCTGAGATGCCTGCTCAATATAGAATGGGTCTTAACACTCGGTGTGTGCAGTATTAAAAAATCTGGGACCACTTAGTGCCTTGTGGGTGCACCAGTTCAATTGAGAACCAGCTAGAGCAAATAGCATGGCAAACACCAGGGATCCACTGATGTCAAGTTGTGTTATTACTGTTCTTCCTGCTGAACAGCGGTTTAGTGCCGATGAAGGTAGCGTAGGTAGCAATGATACGGCCGTGGACTAGTTTGGCTTTAATTGGATAGGAGTGAGTACACAACGGGCAGTGTGAGGGAATAACCGCAAGCCAGTCCGTGGAGGGGGAGCACTTGTGCCTATCAAGTCGGTCAGCCAGGGAGTGAGAGCGAATGGGCTCAGCCTCCCACTGACCTGGGTGAGCCTACAGAGGGCAGCACTTAAATGCTGCGAAATATGAACTAGTCAGAACAGACGGCTAGGCTGTGTGTTCTGACAGTACAGGCTGTCTACAGTTGTATTAACACTACTCTTTTATGAGGAAAGTGATGCTGACCCAGAGTTTAGTGGCTTCGAGATGGATGTGGCCACAAGTGGTCGAGGAAATATCAAAAACCTCAATAATAACCCATGTGCAACATCCTTTCATTTCTGATACCACTGATAGCGTCATCCTGTCAGAATGTCCTATAACCTATGCCCTAAGTAAAGAGAAGTTTCTGGAACGTGTAATACGTATTCGGTTGGCTGGCTGGCTTTGGCTATCTCTCTGGCTGTATCTGTCTCTATCTGCCTCTATATCTCTGCGTCTATATATCTGTCTGTCTATATATCTGTATCTGTCTCTCTCAGGTACACATAAGTACAGTTATACATAGTGTAAATTACCTAGGATAACCCAAAAATTCCAGGCAAAGTGCTATACTGTGCTTGTAGATATAAGGCATAATAATATGCATGACTGGCAAGTAATACACATTTTTTACTTTATCAGGAATGAGACATGACAACTTTGCATCGTGTGTAATACCTGTTGGTTTACAAGCCGCTCTCCGAGACAGACAAGCAGACAGAAAGAGAGGCAGACAGACATAAGCAGAGCTAGACAGACAGATAAGCAGAGCTAGACAGATAAGCAGATCTAGACAAACAAAGACAGATAAGCAGAACTGGACAGACAGACGTGTTTGTGTGTAACAATGAAAACAAATCAAGCCAGGATTCCCTGGAGCAATGCATGTTCATCAAGTGTCATTCCACTGCCACACTGTCAGCAGTTTAGTGATGCTCATCTTAACACCATGCTTCAAGAAGTTTCATATATACTCCAGCATGTCTAAAACATTGCTGAGACCTATAAATACTTTCTACATGTTTCTAGATAAAAGTAAATGACCAAGGCAGGTGAAAATGTTCATCTGTCAGTGTGTTTGTGACTATCTGAGTACTATATTAGTGTCAGAACAAATATTGGCTATGAAATCACAAGAACTATTGTACATTGTAATTATCAGAACATAAAAATTACATAAATTAAAATAAAAATGAGAAAAAAGGTATATTGGCAACACTTCTGCAAGCAGCAGGACTCGATGTTGCCGTCAGGTGAGCATCCAGTGCCAACTTTGTGGTCTTATATCTTGGCAAGTATTGATCCTAAAAATTTTTGTCCGTCTTATTACACACAGAAAATTGACCTCTTTAATCTTTTTTTTTTTTTTCAAAATATTCGGAGTGCTGGTAGTGAAAATGCAGATCTATGTTTGGACAGTTTTAGGGTTAAATGAGATCTGATGTAGCAATTAATAAAGTGACTCAAAGAATTATGACATTAGATATTCTTTATGGAAGGTGTCTTAATGGTGAAATGCTCTTGGTCCAAGTGCCTGGAGATACTCTTCTATTCTTTGGATAAATCATTATTATCTTCCAAATACTATAATGACCTTTACAGGTTTAGTGCATCCAAGATGTATATATGAATGTATATAGTGTACACTTAAAAAACATTTACTCACCCAATACTAAATAAATATTGAATAACTGTATTTCATTAATGTATAACCCGTGACCCTATCAACCTGTTTATAAAGGTAATGGTACAAATTTGTACAACTACAATACATCGTAAGTGAAATGTTCAAATTTCATTGTTTAAAATACTCAATTGTATTTCATATTGTAAATTGTTTACTGTAATTTTTACCACTGAATCTATCATTGCTTAGTTAATCTTAAGTTAATTTTAAGCCTGTCCATAATGCTCTGCTTACAAGGGGCTTTTGTACACCCAACTATAATTCCTTGTACACTTATGTATCATGTCCAAATAAAAATTATTATTATGACATTGGTAAACAATGACAAGCTATTTATATATTAATGTGGGAAGCACTAAACCCATAGGGTTCATAGAGCACCTGGTTAATAGGGAGGTAATCCAGTGTGGGTCAAGGAAGGGAAGGATAGTTGACATTCCTTAACCAGCATCAAGGCAGCAACCACCTTAAAGGTTATATTAGTATATTACATTAAGTTCAACTTGAGCTCTTGGAGCACAATGGCTCATTTCTTAATTAATAATCACAACATTTTTGTCTTATTGACTAATTTTTATTGAGGCCTTGGCTAGCTATGTCTCTTGCCTAGTTCTACTTTCAATGTTTAGTTTACCTTGAGTGTTCAAATACAAAAATATATGTACACAAGAGACACGTACAACACCTGTTATCTTTATCATCAACAAACTACCCAAGTGTTGTACACCTGTTTTATCAACATTTATATACCATTAATAAGTAAACCAACAATCAATCATTATCACTTACTGCCATACCTGCATGAGTGAGCTATCATAAAAAAACAGATATTAACATACTGATGAACTACCTAATTATACTGTGCCTAAATAACTAGGTGTTCAAGCATACCTAAGTAATGAGGAGTCACAACATACCTAGGTATGCAGGTGTTCCAACCACAGATCTTCTGAAAGACTTTTCACCTATAATTCTGGCAAAGCCAAAATCACAAAGTTTAACTTGAGGGAAGTCGCTAGCAGATGAGAGGAGCACGTTCTCTGGCTTGAGATCACAGTGAACAATGTTCTTACTGTGCAGGTGCTTCAGTGCAGCCAGGATCTGTCAGAAAGATAGGAGTCATACTCTGCCTGGGCAATGACAGCCAATTGGGTTCTACCCAAGGGGAGAACAGCTTCAGTTCCTTGAAACTAGAGCCCCCACCATTTTATCCCCCACATCCTTGAGAGGATACAATGGATAAGCCAAAAAGCAAAGAATTTAAATTGACAATGTTGCAACACAAAGTACTACTGTAATTTCGAAAATGAATGTAAATATAAGAACAATTTACACAAGTTTACTTACATATAACACTATAACCTAGCGAAGTGTATCATAAAGATATACTTGAGTGAGCTTTGTTCCATTACTGTGTGGACTGTGAGACGACAACCATCCAGGGGTACCACCATCCAGGCAGGGGTACCACCATCCACGGAGGAGTACCACCATCCAGGCAGGGGTACCACCATCCAGGCAGGGGTACCACCATCCAGGCAGGGGTACCACCATCCAGGGGTACCACCATCCAGGGGTACCACCATCCAGGGGTACCACCATCCAGGGGTACCACCATCCAGGGAGGGGTACCACCATCCAGGGGTACCACCATCCAGGGAGGGGTACCACCATCCAGGGGTACCACCATCCAGGGAGGGGTACCACCATCCAGGGGTACCACCATCCAGGGAGGGGTACCACCATCCAGGCAGGGGTACCACCATCCAGGGAGGGGTACCACCATCCAGGGAGGGGTAACACCATCCAGGGAGGTGTACCACCATCCAGGGAGCAGTACCACCATCCAGGGAGGAGTACCACCATCCAGGGAGGTGTACCACCATCCAGGGAGGAGTACCACCATCCAGGGAGGTGTACCACCATCCAGGGAGGTGTACCACCATCCAGGGAGGTGTACCACCATCCAGGGAGGAGTACCACCATCCAGGGAGGGGTACCACCATCCAGGGAGGGGTACCACCATCCAGGGAGGGGTACCACCATCCAGGGAGGGGTACCACCATCCAGGGAGGAGTACCACCATCCAGGCAGGGGTACCACCATCCAGGCAGGGGTACCACCATCCAGGCAGGGGTACCACCATCCAGGGAGGTGTACCACCATCCAGGCAGGGGTACCACCATCCAGGGAGGTGTACCACCATCCAGGGAGGTGTACCACCATCCAGGGAGGTGTACCACCATCCAGGGAGGAGTACCACCATCCAGGCAGGGGTACCACCATCCAGGCAGGGGTACCACCATCCAGGGAGGGGTACCACCATTCAGGCAGGGGTACCACCATCCAGGCAGGGGTACCACCATCCAGGGAGGTGTACTACCATCCAGGGAGGAGTACCACCATCCAGGGGTACCACCATCCAGGCAGGGGTACCACCATCCAGGGAGGGGTACCACCATCCAGGCATGGGTACCACCATCCAGGGGTACCACCATCCAGGCAGGGGTACCACCATCCAGGGAGGGGTACCACCATCCAGGGAGGGGTACCACCATCCAGGCAGGGGTACCACCATCCAGGGAGGGGTACCACCATCCAGGGAGGTGTACCACCATCCAGGCAGGGGTACCACCATCCAGGGAGGGGTACCACCATCCAGGCAGGGGTACCACCCAGGCAGGGGTACCACCATCCAGGGGTACCACCATCCAGGCAGGGGTACCACCATCCAGGCAGGGGTACCACCATCCAGGCAGGGGTACCACCATCCAGGGGTACCACCATCCAGGAAGGGGTACCACCATCCAGGCAGGGGTACCACCATCCAGGCAGGGGTATCACCATCCAGGGAGGGGTACCACCATCCAGGCAGGGGTACCACCATCCAGGCAGGGGTACCACCATCCAGGGGTACCACCATCCAGGCAGGGGTACCACTATCCAGGCAGGGGCACCACCATCCAGGGGTACCACCATCCAGGCAGGGGTACCACCATCCAGGCAGGGGTACCACCATCCAGGCAGGGGTACCACCATCCAGGGAGGGGTACCACCATCCAGGGAGGGGTACCACCATCCAGGCAGGGGTACCACCATCCAGGGAGGGGTACCACCATCCAGGGAGGGGTACCACCATCCAGGGAGGGGTACCACCATCCAGGCAGGGGTACCACCATCCAGGGAGGGGTACCACCATCCAGGGAGGTGTACCACCATCCAGGCAGGGGTACCACCATCCAGGGAAGGGTACCACCATCCAGGGAGGGGTACCATCCAGGCAGGGGTACCACCATCCAGGGAGGGGTACCACCATCCAGGCAGGGGTACCACCATCCAGGCAGGGGTACCACCATCCAGGGAGGTGTACCACCATCCAGGGAGGGGTACCACCATCCAGGGAGGGGTACCACCATCCAGGGAGGGGTACCACCATCCAGGCAGGGGTACCACCATCCACGGAGGGGTACCACCATCCAGGGAGGGGTACCACCATCCAGGCAGGGGTACCACCATCCAGGGGTACCACCATCCAGGGAGGGGTACCACCATCCAGGGGTACCACCATCCAGGGAGGGGTACCACCATCCAGGCAGGGGTACCACCATCCAGGCAGGGGTACCACCATCCAGGGGTACCACCATCCAGGCAGGAGTACCACCATCCAGGCAGGGGTACCACCATCCAGGGGTATCACCATCCAGGCAGGGGTACCACCATCCAGGAAGGGGTACAACCATCCAGGGGTACCACCATCCAGGGAGGGGTACCACCATCCAGGCAGGGGTACCACCATCCAGGCAGGGGTACCACCATCCAGGGAGGGGTACCACCATCCAGGCAGGGGTACCACCATCCAGGCAGGGGTACCACCATCCAGGGGGGTACCACCATCCAGGCAGGGGTACCACCATCCAGGCAGGGGTACCACCATCCAGGGGTACCACCATCCAGGGAGGGGTACCACCATCCAGGCAGGGGTACCACCATCCAGGGGTACCACCATCCAGGGAGGGGTACCACCATCCAGGGAGGGGTACCACCATCCAGGGAGGGGTACCACCATCCAGGGAGGGGTACCACCATCCAGGGAGGGTACCACCATCCAGGGAGGGGTACCACCATCCAGGGAGGGGTACCACCATCCAGGGAGGGGTACCACCATCCAGGGAGGGGTACCACCATCCAGGGAGGGGTACCACCATCCAGGGAGGGGTACCACCATCCAGGGAGGGGTACCACCATCCAGGGAGGGGTACCACCATCCAGGGAAGGGTACCACCATCCAGGGAGGGGTACCACCATCCAGGGAGGGGTACCACCATCCAGGGAGGTGTACCACCATCCAGGCAGGGGTACCACCATCCAGGGAAGGGTACCACCATCCAGGGAGGGGTACCACCATCCAGGGAGGGGTACCACCATCCAGGCAGGGGTACCACCATCCAGGGAGGGGTACCACCATCCAGGCAGGGGTACCACCATCCAGGGGTACCACCATCCAGGGAGGGGTACCACCATCCAGGGAGGGGTACCACCATCCAGGGAGGGGTACCACCATCCAGGGAGGGGTACCACCATCCAGGGAGGGGTACCACCATCCAGGGAGGGGTACCACCATCCAGGGAGGGGTACCACCATCCAGGGAGGGGTACCACCATCCAGAGGGGGGTACAACCATCCAGAGGGGTACAACCATCCAGAGAGGGGTACCACCATCCAGGGAGGGGTACCACCATCCAGGGAGGGGTACCACCATCCAGGGAGGGGTACCACCATCCAGGGAGGGGTACCACCATCCAGGGAGGGGTACAACCATCCAGGGAGGGGTACCACCATCCAGGGAGGGGTACCACCATCCAGGGAGGAGTACTAGCATCCAGGGAAGGGTACCACCATCCAGGGAAGGGTACCACCATCCAGGGAGGGGTACCACCATCCAGGGAGGGGTACCACCATCCAGGGAGGGGTACCACCATCCAGGGAGGGGTACCACCATCCAGGGAGGGGTACCACCATCCAGGGAGGGGTACCACCATCCAGGGAGGGGTACCACAATCCAGGGAGGGGTACCACCATCCAGAGAGGGGTACCACCATCCAGGGAAAGTACCACCATCCAGGCAGGGGTACCACATTCCAAGGAGGGGTACCACAATCCAGGGAAAGTACCACCATCCAGGGAGGGTACCACCATCCAGAGAGGGGTACCACCATCCAGAGAGGGGTACCACCATCCAGAGAGGGGTACCACCATCCAGAGAGGGGTACCACCATCCAGAGAGGGGTACCACCATCCAGAGAGGGGTACCACCATCCAGGGAGGGGTACCACCATCCAGAGAGGGGTACCACCATCCAGAGAGGGGTACCACCATCCAGAGAGGGGTACCACCATCCAGAGAGGGGTACCACCATCCAGAGAGGGGTACCACCATCCAGAGAGGGGTACCACCATCCAGAGAGGGGTACCACCATCCAGGGAGGGGTACCACCATCCAGAGAGGGGTACCACCATCCAGAGAGGGGTACCACCATCCAGAGAGGGGTACCACCATCAAGGGAGGAGTACTACCATCAAGGGAGGGGTACCACCATCCAGAGAGGGGTACCACCATCCAGAGAGGGGTACCACCATCCAGAGAGGGGTACCACCATCCAGAGAGGGGTACCACCATCCAGAGAGGGGTACCACCATCCAGAGAGGGGTACCACCATCCAGAGAGGGGTACCACCATCCAGAGAGGGGTACCACCATCCAGAGAGGGGTACCACCATCCAGAGAGGGGTACCACCATCCAGGGAGGGGTACCACCATCCAGAGAGGGGTACCACCATCCAGGGAGGGGTACCACCATCCAGGGAGGGGTACCACCATCCAGGGAGGGGTACCACCATCCAGGGAGGGGTACCACCATCCAGAGAGGGGTACCACCATCCAGAGAGGGGTACCACCATCCTGGGAGGAGTACTAGCATCCAGGGAAGGGTACCACCATCCAGGGAGGGGTACCACCATCCAGGGAGGGGTACCACCATCCAGGGAGGAGTACTAGCATCCAGGGAAGGGTACCACCATCCAGTGAGGGGTACCACCATCCAGGGAGGGGTACCACCATCCAGGGAGGGGGACCACCATCCTGAGAGGGGTACCACCATCCAGAGAGGGGTACCACCATCCAGGGAAAGTACCACCATCCAGGGAAGGGTACCACCATCCAGGGAGGGCTACCACCATCCAGGGAGGGGTACCACCATCCAGGGAGGGGTACCACCATCCAGAGAGGGGTACCACCATCCAGAGAGGGGTACCACCATCCAGAGAGGGGTACCACCATCCAGAGAGGGGTACCACCATCCAGGGAGGGGTACCACCATCCAGAGAGGGGTACCACCATCCAGGGAGGGGTACCACCATCCAGAGAGGGGTACCACCATCCAGAGAGGGGTACCACCATCCAGAGAGGGGTACCACCATCCAGGGAGGGGTACCACCATCCAGGGAGGGGTACCACCATCCAGAGAGGGGTACCACCATCCAGAGAGGGGTACCACCATCCAGAGAGGGGTACCACCATCCAGAGAGGGGTACCACCATCCAGAGAGGGGTACCACCATCCAGAGAGGGGTACCACCATCCAGAGAGGGGTACCACCATCCAGAGAGGGGTACCACCATCCAGAGAGGGGTACCACCATCCAGAGAGGGGTACCACCATCCAGAGAGGGGTACCACCATCCAGAGAGGGGTACCACCATCCAGAGAGGGGTACCACCATCCAGGGAGGGGTACCACCATCCAGGGAGGGGTACCACAATCCAGAGAGGCATACCACAATCCAGGGAGGGGTACCACCATCCAGTGAGGGGTACCACCATCCAGGGAGGGGTACCACCATTCAGGGAAAGTACCACCATCCAGGGAAAATACCACCGTCCAGGGAAAATACCACCGTCCAGGGAGGGGTACCACAATCCAGGGAGGGTTATCACCAAGGGAGGGGTACCATCATCCAGGGAGGGGTACTATCATCCAGGGAGGGGTACCACCATCCAGGCAGGGGTACCACAATCCAGGGAAGGGTACCACAATCCAGGGAGGAGTAGCACCATCCAGAGAGAAGTACCACCATCCAGGGAGGTGTACCACAATCCAAGGAGGGGTACCACAATCCAAGGAGGGGTACCACCATCCAGGGAGGGGTACCACAACCCAGGGAGGGGTACCACAATCCAGAGAGGGGTACCACCATCCAGGGAGGGGTACCACCATCGGGAGAGGGGTACCACCATCCGGAGGGGTACCATCATCCAGGGAATACAACCATCCAGGGAGGGGTACCACCATCCAGGTAGGGGTACCACAATCCAGGGAGGGGTACCACAATCCAGAGAGGGGTACCACCATCCAGAGAGGGGTACCACCATCCAGGGAGGGGTACCACCATCCGGAGAGGGGTACCACCATCTGGAGAGGGGTACCATCATCCAGGGAATACAACCATCCAGGGAGGGGTACCACCATACAGGTAGGGGTACCACCATCCAGAGAGGTTTACCACCATCCAGGGAGGGGTACCACAATCCAGGGTGGGTACCACAATCCAGGGAGGGGTACCACCATTCAGGGAGGGATACCACCATCCAGAGAGGGGTACCACCAACCAGAGAGGGGTACCACCATCCAGGGAGGGGTACCACCATCCAGAGAGGGGTACCACCAACCAGAGAGGGGTACCACCATCCAGGGAGGGGTACCACAATCCAGGGAGGAGTACCACCATCCAGAGAGGGGTACCACCATCCAGGGAAAGTACAACCATCCAGGGAGGGGTACCACAATCCAAGGAGGGGTACCACCATCCAGGGAGGGGTACCACCATCCAGGGAGGGGTACCACCATCCAGGGAGGGGTACCACCATCCAGGGAGGGGTACCACCATCCAGAGAGGGGTACCACCATCCAGGGAGGGGTACCACCATCCAGGGAGGGGTACCACCATCCAGAGAGGGGTACCACCATCCAGGGAGGGGTACCACCATCCAGGGAGGGGTACCACAATCCAGGGAGGGGTACCACCATCCAGGGAGGGGTACCACCATCCAGGGAGGGGTACCACCATCCAGAGAGGGGTACCACCATCCAGAGAGGGGTACCACCATCCAGAGAGGGGTACCACCATCCAGAGAGGGGTACCACCATCCAGAGAGGGGTACCACCATCCAGAGAGGGGTACCACCATCCAGAGAGGGGTACCACCATCCAGAGAGGGGTACCACCATCCAGAGAGGGGTACCACCATCCAGAGAGGGGTACCACCATCCAGAGAGGGGTACCACCATCCAGAGAGGGGTACCACCATCCAGAGAGGGGTACCACCATCCAGAGAGGGGTACCACCATCCAGAGAGGGGTACCACCATCCAGAGAGGGGTACCACCATCCAGAGAGGGGTACCACCATCCAGAGAGGGGTACCACCATCCAGGTAGGGGTACCACCATCCAGGGAGGGGTACCACCATCCAGGGAGGGGTACCACCATCCAGGGAGGGGTACCACCATCCAGAGAGGGGTACCACCATCCAGAGAGGGGTACCACCATCCAGGGAGGGGTACCACCATCCAGGGAGGGGTACCACCATCCAGGGAGGGGTACCACCATCCAGAGAGGGGTACCACCATCCAGAGAGGGGTACCACCATCCAGAGAGGGGGGTAACACCATCCAGAGAGGGGTACCACCATCCAGAGAGGGGTACCACCATCCAGAGAGGGGTACCACCATCCAGAGAGGGGTACCACCATCCAGAGAGGGGTACCACCATCCAGAGAGGGGTACCACCTTCCAGGGAGGGGTACCACCATCCAGGGAGGGGTAACACCATCCAGAGAGGGGTATCACGATCCAGAGAGGGGTACCACCATCCAGAGAGGGGTACCACCATCCAGAGAGGGGTACCACCATCCAGAGAGGGGTACCACCATCCAGAGAGGGGTACCACCATCCAGAGAGGGGTACCACCATCCAGAGAGGGGTACCACCATCCACCATCAGGGAGGGGGGGTACCACCATCCAGAGAGGGGTACCACCATCCAGAGAGGGGTACCACCATCCAGAGAGGGGTACCACCATCCAGAGAGGGGTACCACCATCCAGAGAGGGGTACCACCATCCAGAGAGGGGTACCACCATCCAGAGAGGGGTACCACCATCCAGAGAGGGGTACCACCATCCAGAGAGGGGTACCACCATCCAGAGAGGGGTACCACCATCCAGAGAGGGGTACCACCATCGAGAGAGCGGTACACCATCCAAGAGAGGGGGGTACCACCATCCAGAGAGGGGTACCACCATCCAGAGAGGGGTACCACCATCCAGAGAGGGGTACCACCATCCAGAGAGGGGTACCACCATCCAGAGAGGGGTACCACCATCCAGAGAGGGGTACCACCATCCAGAGAGGGGTACCACCATCCAGAGAGGGGTACCACCATCCAGAGAGGGGTACCACCATCCAGAGAGGGGTACCACCATCCAGAGAGGGGTACCACCATCCAGAGAGGGGTACCACCATCCAGAGAGGGGTACCACCATCCAGAGAGGGGTACCACCATCCAGAGAGGGGTACCACCATCCAGAGAGGGGTACCACCATCCAGAGAGGGGTACCACCATCCAGAGAGGGGTACCACCATCCAGAGAGGGGTACCACCATCCAGAGATGGGTACCACCATCCAGAGACCACCATCCAGGGGGGTACCACCATCCAGAGAGGGGTACCACCATCCAGAGAGGGGTACCACCATCCAGAGAGGGGTACCACCATCCAGAGAGGGGTACCACCATCCAGAGAGGGGTACCACCATCCAGAGAGGGGTACCACCATCCAGAGAGGGGTACCACCATCCAGAGAGGGGTACCACCATCCAGAGAGGGGTACCACCATCCAGAGAGGGGTACCACCATCCAGAGAGGGGTACCACCATCCAGAGAGGGGGGGTACCACCATCCAGAGAGGGGTACCACCATCCAGGAGGGGTACCACCATCCAGAGAGGGGTACCACCATCCAGAGAGGGGTACCACCATCCAGAGACCACCATCCAGAGGGGGTACCACCATCCAGAGAGGGGTACCACCATCCAGAGAGGGGTACCACCATCCAGTACCACCATCCAGAGAGGGGTACCACCATCCAGAGAGGGGTACCACCATCCAGAGAGGGGTACCACCATCCAGAGAGGGGTACCACCATCCAGAGAGGGGTACCACCATCCAGAGAGGGGTACCACCATCCAGAGAGGGGTACCACCATCCAGAGAGGGGTACCACCATCCAGAGAGGGGTACCACCATCCAGAGAGGGGTACCACCATCCAGAGAGGGGTACCACCATCCAGAGAGGGGTACCACCATCCAGAGAGGGGTACCACCATCCAGAGAGGGGTACCACCATCCAGAGAGGGGTACCACCATCCAGAGAGGGGTACCACCATCCAGAGAGGGGTACCACCATCCAGAGAGGGGTACCACCATCCAGAGAGGGGTACCACCATCCAGAGAGGGGTACCACCATCCAGAGAGGGGTACCACCATCCAGAGACCACCCTCCAGAGAGGGGTACCACCATCCAGAGAGGGGTACCACCATCCAGAGAGGGGTACCACCATCCAGAGAGGGGTACCACCATCCAGAGAGGGGTACCACCATCCAGAGAGGGGTACCACCATCCAGAGAGGGGTACCACCATCCAGAGAGGGGTACCACCATCCAGAGAGGGGTACCACCATCCAGAGAGGGGTACCACCATCCAGAGAGGGGTACCACCATCCAGAGAGGGGTACCACCATCCAGAGAGGGGTACCACCATCCAGAGAGGGGTACCACCATCCAGAGAGGGGTACCACCATCCAGAGAGGGGTACCACCATCCAGAGAGGGGTACCACCATCCAGAGAGGGGTACCACCATCCAGAGAGGGGTACCACCATCCAGAGAGGGGTACCACCATCCAGAGAGGGGTACCACCATCCAGAGAGGGGTACCACCATCCAGAGAGGGGTACCACCATCCAGAGAGGGGTACCACCATCCAGAGAGGGGTACCACCATCCAGAGAGGGGTACCACCATCCAGAGAGGGGTACCACCATCCAGAGAGGGGTACCACCATCCAGAGAGGGGTACCACCATCCAGAGAGGGGTACCACCATCCAGAGAGGGGTACCACCATCCAGAGAGGGGTACCACCATCCAGAGAGGGGTACCACCATCCAGAGAGGGGTACCACCATCCAGAGAGGGGTACCACCATCCAGAGAGGGGTACCACCATCCAGAGAGGGGTACCACCATCCAGAGAGGGGTACCACCATCCAGAGAGGGGTACCACCATCCAGAGAGGGGTACCACCATCCAGAGAGGGGGGTACCACCATCCAGAGAGGGGTACCACCATCGAGAGTGGGGTAGCACCATCCAGAGAGGGGTACCACCATCCAGAGAGGGGTACCACCATCCAGAGAGGGGTACCACCATACAGAGAGGGGTACCACCATCCAGATAGGGTTACCACCATCCACCATCCAGAGAGGGTTACCACCATCCAGAGAGGGGTACCACCATCCAGGGAGGGGTACCACCATCCACCACCATCCAGAGAGGGTTACCACCATCCAGAGAGGGGTACCATCCCATCCAGGGAGGGGTACCACCATCCCGAGTGGGGTACCATCATCCAGAGAGGGGTACCACCATCCAGAGAGGGGTACCATCATCCAGAGAGGGGTACCACCATCCAGAGAGGGTTACCACCATCCAGAGAGGGGTACCATCATCCAGAGAGGGTTACCACCATCCAGAGAGGGGTACCACCATCCAGAGAGGGGTACCATCATCCAGAGAGGGTTACCACCATCCAGAGAGGGGGGTACCATCATCCAGAGAGGGGTACCATCATCCAGAGACCATCATCCAGGGGGGGTACCACCATCCAGAGAGGGGTACCATCATCCAGAGAGGGGTACCATCATCCAGAGAGGGGTACCACCATCCAGGGAGGGGTACCACCATCCAGAGAGGGGTACCATCATCCAGGGAGGGGTACCATCATCCAGAGAGGGGTACCATCATCCAGAGAGGGGTACCATCATCCAGAGAGGGGTACCATCATCCAGAGAGGGGTACCATCATCCAGGGAGGGGTACCACCAGTGGTTCGTGATGCATGTTTTACACCGCCTCACAACCCAGTAGACTGGTGTCTAGAAGAGTAGAATTTTTACTGAAGGACCAATACCTCTGCTGCACCTCTGATGGTATTCTAAAAGTTTTTACCTTCTTATAGCCTAGACATGCCTGGGTAAACATGTTGTGTAGACATTTTAATTGTCATGTGAATGCTCTTCTGTGAATGTTTTTTTTTCTTCAGATCATTCTAACTTGGTGACAGAACAACACTTTGTGACTTACAGCAGACAAAACTTATTCCCAGTTAATTCAATAAGCAGCATAGTGGACAACAGGCACAACATGTAGTCACTTTAGATAATAATTTATGGAAACATTATGGTGGAGGGAGCATCCTTGGAGTGACCCATGTACCTAGGGCAGAAATGCTCCATTAAACAGGTCCTAAAGTGAATGCATTTTGTCAGTTCTTTGCACCACTCTTTGTTCTCATAGATTTATATGTCAGTACCAAAGTATATAAGCAGTTACCTGGTATATCATTAACTCTGTGTTGTGTTATGATAGCTTCTCCTGCTACAATGATAGTATTACCAGTCAATTCGGTAAGTACCAGAACATATAGCCAGTTACCTGGTATATGATGAACTTTGTGATGCGTTCAGATAGCTTGCCTCGCTCTGATGACAGAATCATCTCCAACATATCACCTTTCAGCTTCTCCATCACAACAAAAATTCTTTCTGGAGTTTCAAACATTCGCTCTAGGTTGACAACACCCTGTGAAGTAAAACAATTATTATTATAGTTATTTGAAAGGGCTAAACCCATAGGGAGTCACACTGCAGCTGGAGAATGAGAGGAAATCAAATGTGATCCAAATAAGGGAAGGGTACCTCCAGTTTCTTGAATCAAGAGCCCATTACTGACATCAAGGCATGCCCACTAGGGTGGGATGTCACATTTGAAATATATCAGTGACAATTAAAAATATCGTGTTCTCATAAAAGGTGTCCAGCCACAATATTAGTATTGGTAGTACAGTATCAGCTAATTTTTATGGCATCAGTATTAGCAAAAATTTTGGTATTATCCCATCCCTAGTGCTCATTAAAAGTGGTACCGTCTTTAAGCTGAATGGAAGAGGAAGGCATTCAGAGAAGAGGTCATTTAGAGTGAAGTCATAAACTAGGCCTTCCTTGAATATTAGTAAATGAGGTTACCTTTGGTGTCAGACCTAGTATACTTGCTAGTCTAAAAGATCGTACAAGACATTAAATACGGTCAAACATACATCATATTAACCCTTTGACTGTCGCAACCCCCAATCCTGAGGTGGCTCCTGGTGTCGCAAAATTTAAAAAAAAAAAAAATTATTTTTTCTTATGAAATGATAGAGAATCTTTTCCCGATTGTAATGACACCAAAAAAACGAAATTTTACGGAAAACTGACGGAATTATGCTCTCGCGAAGTTAGCGACCTCGGCGCTGTTTACAAATCGGCGATTTCGCCCACTTTGAACCCTATTTTCGGCTAATTCCATTGTTCCAGTCGCCCAAACTCATAGCTATTTCTTTAGAAGTCCATTTTTTCTATTGATTGAGTACAAGAAACTGCCCATTTACCGATTTCAACTACCTAATAATGTGGTCAGAAATTTGCAATTTGGCCAATTTCACGAAAATTAAAAAATATGACAATTTCAAAATAAGGTCCAGAATGAACAATGCAGACATTCCTGGCTCTAAAATAACATTTTCTTTGCTCAACAGTCATGTCTCCAGGCCCCTCTGATATTACTCTTGCTTTCTATTTTGAATTTTTATTCAAACAAAAAATAGAAGACTTACTAATATGCAGACTACTGCAATACTGTAATAATTGTATAAATAACATCAACCCATTCATGACTGCATATTAGAATGGCTAGTTGGACATTTATTGGACAATGGCATCATTTGTTTACTTTTGAACATTGGCAAAAATCAAACATTTCCTCTACTTTGAGCTCCATTTCTAGGTTCTTTTTATAGAAAAATCAATCAAAATCACCTCTATTTCTATAATATGTTTTCCATTCTATCAAATGAGACCAAGAAAACGAGAATACACCCATAAATACTATACGAAAATAGACCACAAAGTCGGCATTTTAATTAAAAAAATCGGTCCGAGTTTTTTTTTCTCATTATGCACTGTGTGCTCCAGGATTTTTTTTATATGGTGCACACTGATCATACAGACCCATTCTCTCACATGTGGGCCTACCAGCTTTCTCCTGCTTGATTTGAAGCCGCTAGAATTTATGAGTATATATACGTCAAACACGGTACCTCGTAAGACGTATATATACGGCCGCGACAGTCAAAGGGTTAACAATGCACTACCGATGGCTAAAAATATTCTCAGTGGATAATGTCTAGCCAATTATATTTGAAACTAGTGACAAGAGTAATATTCAAGCCTATGTTAAGTACCAATACAGTGGTACCTCTACTTGTGAGAGTGTCCACGTGCGAGTTTTTCCAAATACGAGCAGTCGATGGGTCGATTTTTTGTTTCCATACGCGAGCAAAATTTCCGTAAGTGAGCAGACCTCAAGGCAGGTTCCTTGACACTGGTGAGGGACTCCTGCTCTTTATCTTGGGAATTGTATCTCATTTGTTTGTTGGACTATCTTATTGAAACTTGGGCAATGTATGATGGAAAGATGCTTCTTAACCTACACCTAAAATAAAAGAAATCTAAGCATAAATAATGGAGTTCACTTCTCAGCAATTAGCCACCCCTTAGTGGTAATTTTGAATGGTTTTTATGGTTGTATTCTCGTTTTTTTGGTCTCATTTGATAGAATGGAAGATACATTACAGAAATAGATACGATTTTGATTGCTTTCATGAAGAAAAGTGCCTTGAAACTGAGCTCAACCTAGGAGAAATGGTCCATTGCTTGGCTGTTTCAGAGTAAACAAATGGCGTCACTGTCCATTCCAATATGCAGTCGTGAATGGGTTGACATATTTATACAATTATTGTAATAAGGAATAACAGTAAATCTTATATTTTTTGTGTGAATAAAAATTACAAATAATTTATATAATAATAACGATAATAATAATAATATGTATAATAATATGAATAATAATATGTATAATAATAATAGTAAAATACAATAATAATAATAATATGTATAATAATAATACATATATAATAATAATGTACTACATATAATAATTATAATAGATGGCTTCAAAAGGCCGTCACTAGATGGCAGTGTTTACCACAACAAAGAGGGAGAGGTTGTGGCCGCCTCCACCTGTTACATAATGACATTTTATTCATTTTAGAGTATATATCGTGTTTCTATGTTATTTATATTGTTTATGTCATATTACATGAACTGTGATATATAAATAAGCCGTATAGATGGTATTAGCATAATTATTCATGAAGTATTTTGCCCGGTCTCAAGACAAACTCTCGTCCACCGCCGACACCGCCCATACCACTACATGAATGACATTTTATTCATTTTAGAGTATATATCAGGTTTCTATGTTATTTATATTGTTTATTATGTCATATTAGATGAAGTGAGACAGATAAATAAGCCACAGAGTTGATATTAGCAAAATTATTGAAGTAGAGAATTCCACTGGAACGGATTAATTGCATTTCAATTAATTTAAATGAGGAAAACTGACTCTGCAAACGAGCAAATCCAGTTGCAAGCAAGGTCATGGAACGGATTAAACTCGCAGGTATAGGTTCCACTGTACTTGGTGTTGCAGTCCTCTATTGTTGAGGGAACTACTATTGTTACCAAATATTGTTAACACTGAAGTACATCAAGCTACTCAAGCACACACTACACTGTACATTGGTGGGCACACACTACACTGTACATTGGTGGGCACACACTACACTGTACATTGGTGGGCACACACTACACTGTACATTGGTGGGCACACACTACACTGTACATTGGTGGGCACACACTACACTGTACATTGGCACACACACTACACTGTACAGTGGCACACACACTACACTGTACAGTGGCACACACACTACACTGTACAGTGGCACACACACTACACTGTACAGTGGCACACACTGTACACTGAAATGTAGACAGCATGTACTGTCTGCTAGTTTCATATCCTGCAGCACTACGGTGCTGCCCTCTCTAGGCCTGCCCAGGTCAGCGAGACGCAGAGCCTACCCGCTCTCACTTCACGGCCTACCCATGCGGGTTCAACAACCTCCCCTCCACGGACTGGCTATCGGTCATTCCCTCACTTTGCCTGTTGTGTACTCACTCCTTTCCAATTAAAGCCAAACTAGTCTACGGCTATATCTCTGCAACCTACGCTACCCCTTCGGCAATAAACCACTGTTCAACAGCAAGAACAGTATTAACAGGTACACTACACTGTACACTGGAACACTACACTGACACTACACCATACACTGGCATACTACACTGTATACTAGTACATTACACTGTCACACGACACTACACTGACACAGTACACTGGCACACTACACTGTACACTGGTACACTACACTGTACACTGACACAGTACACTGACACAGTACACTGGTACACTACACTGTACACTGGCACACTACACAGAACACTGGCACACCACACTGTACACTGACACTGTACACTGGTACACTACACTGTACACTGGCACACTACACAGAACACTGGTACACTACACTGTACACTGCCACACAACACAAACACTGCCACACAACACTAGACACAGACACTGTACACTGCCACACAACACTGTACACTGGCACAGTACACTGGCACACCACACTGCACACTGGTACACTACACTGTACACTGGCACACTACACTGTACACTGACACACTACACTGGTACACTGACACAGTACACTGGCACACTACACTGTACACTGACACAGTACACTGGTACACTACACTGTACACTGGCACACTACACTGTACACTGACACAGTACACTGGTACACTACACTGTACACTGGTACACTACACTGTACACTGGCACACTACACTGTACACTGACACAGTACACTGTACACTGACACAGTACACTGGTACACTACACTGTACACTGGTACACTACACTGTACACTGACACAGTACACTGGCACACTACACAGTACACTGGCACACTACACAGTACACTGACACTACACTGGCACACCACACTGTACACTGGTACACTACACTGTACACTGACACAGTACACTGGCACACTACACAGTACACTGACACTGTACACTGGCACACTACACTGTACACTGACACACTACACTGTACACTGACACAGTACACTGGCACACTACACAGAACACTGGCACACCACACTGTACACTACACTGTACACTGACAGTACACTGGCACACTACACAGTACACTGACACTGTACACTGGCACACTACACTGTACACTGGCACACTACACTGTACACTCAGTACACTGGTACACTACACTGTACACTGGCACACTACACTGTACACTAGCACATTACACTGTACACTGGCAAACTACACTGTACACTGACACTGTACACTGACACAGTACACTGTACACTGGCACACTACACTGTACACTGGCACACTGCACTGTACACTGACAGTACACTGGTACACTACACTGTACACTGGCAAACTACACTGTACACTGACACTGTACACTGACACAGTACACTGTACACTGGCACACTACACTGTACACTGGCACACTGCACTGTACACTGACAGTACACTGGTACACCACACTGTACACTGGCACACTACACTGTACACTGACACAGTACACTGGCACACCACACTGTACACTGGCACAGTACACTGGTACACTACACTGTACACTGGCACACTACACTGTACACTGACAGTACACTGGCACACCACACTGTACACTGGTACACTACACTGTACACTGACAGTACACTGGCACACCACACTGTACACTGGTACACTACACTGTACACTGGCACAGTACACTGGTACACTGCACTGTACACTGGTACACTACACTGTACACTGGCACACTACACTGTACACTGAGACAGTACACTGGTACACTACACTGTACACTGGCACACTACACTGTACACTGGCAAACTACACTGTACACTGGCATACCACACTGTACACTGGCACATTACACTGTACACTGGCACTGTACACTGACACAGTACACTGGTACACTACACTGTACACTGGCACACCACACTGTACACTGGTACACTACACTGTACACTGGTACACTACACTGTCACACTACACTGTACACTGGCACACTACTGTACACTGACAGTACACTGGCACACTACACTGTACACTGACAGTACACTGGCACACTACACTGTACACTGACAGTACACTGGCACACTACACTGTACACTGTCAGTACACTGGCACACCACACTGTACACTGGCACATTACACTGTACACTGGCACACCACACTGTACACTGGCACATTACACTGTACACTGGTACACTACACTGTACACTGGTACACTACACTGTACACTGGTACACTACACTACACTGGTACACTACACTGTACACTGGTACACTACACTGTACACTGGTACACTACACTGTACACTGGTACACTACACTGTACACTGGTACACTACACTGTACACTGGCACATTACACTGTACACTGGTAAACTACACTGTACACTGGCACACCACACTGTACACTGGTACTGTACACTGGCACACTACACTGTACACTGGCACACTACACTGTACACTGGCACACTACACTGTACACTGACAGTACACTGGCACACTACACTGTACACTGGCACACTACACTGTACACTGACAGTACACTGGCACACCACACTGTACACTGGCAAACTACACTGTACACTGGCAAACTACACTGTACACTGGCACATTACACTGTACACTGGTACACTACACTGTACACTGGTACACTACACTGTACACTGGTACACTACACTGTACACTGGTACACTACACTGTACACTGGTACACTACACTGTACACTGGTACACTACACTGTACACTGGTACACTACACTGTACACTGGCACATTACACTGTACACTGGCAAACTACACTGTACACTGGCACACCACACTGTACACTGGTACACTACACTGGCACACTACACTGTACACTGGCACACTACACTGTACACTGGCACACTACACTGTACACTGGCACACTACACTGTACACTGGCACACTACACTGTACACTGGCACACTACACTGTACACTGGCACACTACACTGTACACTGGTACACTACACTGTACACTGGCACACTACACTGTACACTGGCACACTACACTGTACACTGGCACACTACACTGTACACTGACACACCACACTGTACACTGGCACACTACACTGTACACTGACACACCACACTGTACACTGGCACACTACACTGTACACTGACACAGTACGCTGGCACACCACACTGTACACTGGCACAGTACACTGGCACACTACACTGTACACTGGCACTTTACACTCTACACTGGCAAACTACACTGTACACTGACACTGTACACTACACTGTACACTTACACAGTACACTGGCAAACTACACTATACACTGACTGTACACTGGCACACTACACTGTACACTGACACAGTACACTGTACACTGGTACATTACACTGTACACTGACAGTACACTGGTACACTACACTGTACACTGGCACACTACACTGTACACTGGTACACTACACTGTACACTGACAGTACACTGGTACACTACACTGTACACTGACACACTACACTGTACACTGGTACACTACACTGTACACTGGCACACCACACTGTACACTGACACGCTACACTGTACACTGGCACATTACACTGTCACACTACACTGTACACTGGCACACTGACAGTACACTGGCACACTACACTGTACACTGACACAGTACACTGGTACACTACACAGTACACTGGCACATTACACTGTCACACTACACTGTACACTGGCACACTGACACAGTACACTGGCACACTACACTGTACACTGGCACACTGACACAGTACACTGGTACAATACACTGTACACTGACAGTACACTGGTACACTACACTGTACACTGACACAGTACACTGGCACACTGACACAGTACACTGGCACACTACACTGTACACTGACACAGTACACTGGTACAGTACACTGGCACATTACACTGTCACACTACACTGTACACTGGCACACTGACACAGTACACTGGCACACTACACTGTACACTGACACAGTACACTGGTACACTACATAGTACACTGGCACATTACACTGTCACACTACACTGTACACTGGCACACTGACACAGTACACTGGCACATTACACTGTCACACTACACTGTACACTGGCACACTGACACAGTACACTGGCACACTACACTGTACACTGACACAGTACACTGGTACACTACACAGTACACTGGCACATTACACTGTCACACTACACTGTACACTGGCACACTGACACAGTACACTGGCACACTACACTGTACACTGACACAGTACACTGGTACACTACATAGTACACTGGCACATTACACTGTCACACTACACTGTACACTGGCACACTGACACAGTACACTGGCACATTACACTGTCACACTACACTGTACACTGGCACACTGACACAGTACACTGGCACACTACACTGTACACTGACACAGTACACTGGTACACTACACAGTACACTGGCACATTACACTGTCACACTACACTGTACACTGGCACACTGACACAGTACACTGGCACACTGACACAGTACACTGGTACAATACACTGTACACTGACAGTACACTGGTACACTACACAGTACACTGGCACACTACACTTGAGACATGCCACAACACATTATTTACCGGGTTGCTGAGATTCTGCAGAATAGCGACCTCGTTCTTGAGTGCCGCTTCTTGTTTAGTAGGAAACCTTAACTTGTCTATCACTTTAATAGCAACAGCACGAGACGACTTGCGATGAACACCTGCCGATGACAACACCAAGATAATGCAATGTTGTTCAACACTTACCTATCTATCTCAAAATAATCTGATTCAATTTAGAAACATTTGAAAGTCATGAATATTTTAACAACCACACAACACATTGATTTAACATGAATATCTTCACAAAGAATTTTCCATAATAATTTTCAGATTATTGGTCACATCCAAATTATAAGAGTAAAAAAAAAAAAGAAATAATAATTGTTTTGTATGTGGTAAGACATTCCCAGCTATGTGAACCACATCTAAGGTGCTACAATCACTCATCACACACTTTAAAAAAAAAACTACTGTGACTGGAACAATATACACAAATAACTCACACATAATAGTAAGAAGCTGATGATAATGTTTCTGTCCAAGTTAGACCAATAACTAGTTAATGGTCCAATTTGGACCAATACTAGTTAATGATCCAACTTGGACCAATAACTAGTTATTGGTCAAAGTCAGACCAAAATGTTGTCTTAAGTTTGTGGTATGTGCAGGTTATGTGTGTTGAAGAGATCTGTCTTCCTGGAAGTGGTGAGGAACACAAGTCTTCTCCAGATACATGAAGCACATCCAAGGTGCTAGAAACAGGCCGAGGTATACAGTGCCATAACTTACCAATCACTTATGTTTCCAGTAATTTAACTTAGGAAAGAATCATTATTAACCCACATTGTTTTATGCAATAATAAACAATTAGATGTTTGTAACAGCAGATCAACATGCATAAAAATATTTTCTCATTACAACACTTTTTTGAGCTGGTTCATAAGTGTGCATCATAGTAACTCAGAAGGTTTAACACAAGGAACCTGACTACTATCACACACCTGCACTACCTCTTATAAACCTCCTCTCTATGGTACAACTTGTTTGCAAGTATAATTGAAAGAAGTGCATGCAGAATTAAACAGCAAGTGCTATTAATGCCTTTCTTTGTCTTATTACATTTTGGATGAACTTTCTCAGTCACAATTACAAAAAAAAAAAAAAAAATTAGAGCATATAAGGAAGCTTCACCAGAGGTGACTGTATAAGAACAAACCTCTGGTTTATCTTGTTCCGATACTTCAACCATCTCAAGTGCTACAAACACTTGCTTAACCCTTTGACTGTCGCAAGCCCCTTTCTGAAACTGTCATTCTATGTCGCAAAATTTTGTTGAAAAAAAAAAAAAAAAAAAAAAATTTCTTATGAAATGATAGAGAATCTTTTCCTAATGGTAATGACACCAAAAGTACGAAATTTGGACGAAAACTCACGGAATTACGCTCTGGCAAAGTTAGCGGTCTAGGCGACAAATACGTATTGGCGATTTCACAGACTTTGAGCCCTGTTTTTGGCCAATTCCGTTGTTCCAGTTGACCAAACTCATAGTTATTTCTTTAGAACTCCATTTTTTTCTATCAGATGAGTACAAGAAACCTCCCATTTACCGATTTGAACTACCCAATAAAGTGGTCAGAAATTGGCAATTTGGCCAATTTCACGCAAATTAAAAAGGATGCCAATTTCAAAATAGGGTCCAGAATAAACAATGTAGACATTCTTGGCACTAGGAAATAAAATAGGGTCATATGTAGACATTCTCTGTTCATTAGTCACGTCTCTAGGTCCCTCTTATATTACTATTGCTTTCTATTTTGATTTTTTATTCATTAAAAAAATAGAAGATTTACTGTTATGCAGACTACTGCATTACTGCAAAAATGGTATAAATAATATCAGTGTACTAGTAAAAGAATATTAGACTCCCCAGTTGACGTGTATTGGACGTGTGGTGTGATTTGCTTACTCCTGAACATTGGTAAAAATCAAACATTTCCGCTATTTTGAGCTCAATTTCAAGGTCGTTTTCATCGTGAAACTAATCAAAATCATTTCTATTTCTTTAATATGTTTTCCATTTTATCACCCGAGACCATGAAAACGAGAAGACAACAATAAATACTATATGAAAATACACCTCAAAGTCGGCGTTTTAATCCAAAAAAACAGTCAGTTTTTTTTTCTCTCTCATTATCCACTGTGTGCTGCAGGATTTTTTTTTACATGGTGCACACTGGCCAAACAGACCCATTCTTTCACATGTGGGCCTACCAGCTTTCTCCCGCTTGATTTGAAGCCACTAGAATTTATGCGTATAAATATGTCCGAAACAGTGGTGCGTAAGACATATACAGTGGACCCCCACATACCGCACGCATCGCATACCGTACAATCCGCATACCGCTCGCTTTTTTCGCAAAAATTTTGCCTCGCATACCGCCCAAAAACCCGCTCACCGCCCTTCGTCCGAGACGCGTCCAATGTGCGGCCTGAGCCAGGCTCACATGTTCCGCCGGTGGCATTGTTTACCAGCCAGCCTCCGCGGTAACATCCAAGCATACAATCGGAACATTTTGTATTATTACAGTGTTTTTGGTGATTTTTTCTGGAAAATAAGTGACCATGGGCCCCAAGAAAGCTTCTAGTGCCAACCCTACAGCAATAAGGGTGAGAATTACTATAGAGATGAAGAAAAAGATCATTGATAAGTATGAAAGTGGAGTGCGTGTCTCCGAGCTGGCCAGGTTGTATAATAAACCCCAATCAACCATCGCTACTATTGGTGGTACAGCTGCTGCTGCACTGTCAGCTGCTGCTACTGTTGTACCACCGTCAGCTGCTGCTGCTGCTGTAGCATCGTCTGCTGCTGCTGTAGCATCGTCTGCTGCTGCTGTAGCATCGTCTGCTGCTGCTGTAGCATCGTCTGCTGCTGCTGTAGCATCTTCTGCTGCTGCTGTAGCATCGTCTGCTGCTGCTGTAGCATCGTCTGCTGCTGCTGTAGCATCGTCTGCTGCTGCTGTAGCATCGTCTGCTGCTGCTGTAGCATCGTCTGCTGCTGCTGTAGCATCGTCTGTTGCTGCTGTAGCATCGTCTGCTGCTGCTGTAGCATCGTCTGTTGCTGCTGTAGCATCGTCTGTTGCTGCTGTAGCATCGTCTGTTGCTGCTGTAGCATCATCTGTTGCTGCTGTACCACCGTCAGCTGCTGCTGCTGCTGCTGTAGCACCGTTGTTGGTGTGGCTTATTGAGAATACCAAGAAACAATTAACCCCAGAGGATTTGCCACCCAGGATAACCCAAAAAAGTCAGTGTCATCGAAGACTGTCTAACTTATTTCCATTGGGGTCCTTAATCTTGTCTCCCAGGATGCAACCCACACCAGTCGACTAACACCCAGGTGAACAGGGAAAAATGCCTGGAACTAGTGCTCATATTGGTGAATTTAAAGCCAGCAAAGGTTGGTTTGAGAGATTTAAGAATCGTAGTGACATATACAGTGTGATAAGGCATGTTCTGGAAGAAAATGCCAAACAGGACCTACAGTACTCAGGAGGAAAAGGCACTCCCAGGACACAGTGTCTCATCAGTCATTGCTGCATCTTCAATAAAGGTAAGTGTCATTTATTCTTCATTTAGTAGAGTAGTACATGCACAATATATATTGTGCATGTACTACTCTACTATTGTGCATGTATCCTTCTCTTTGTGTGTAGGAAAATGTATATTTCATGTGGTAAAATTTTTTTTTTCATACTTTTGGGTGTCTTGTACGAATTAATTTGATTTCCATTATTTCTTATGGGGAAAATTCATTCGCATACCGAACATTTCGCATAACAACCAGCCCTCTTGCACGGATTAAGGTTGCTATGCGGGGGTCCACTGTATATACACGACCAAAACAGTCAAAGGGTTAACATCATGTAGTAATTTTGTGTGATGACGATCAAAGTGTCACCTTGAAGGATGAAACGTGTGTGTAGCACAAAAAACTAATTACAATAATGTTTCTTGTGTACATGTACATATGTGTTCTGAATGTACTTCTCTCACTTTATTGATCTCTCCTCATTGTAAAAAGTTATTGCAATAAAGGTTTGTTGTGCAACATTATTATTATTATTATAATCAAAAAGAAGCGCTAAGCCACAAGGGCTATACAGCGCTGCAGGGTAGGGAAGGAAGCAAGGGAATTGGATGGCAGGAGGGAGGGGGGATGATCAGCAGGTTACAGAAAACAGCGGGGCAGGGGATAGTACGGGGGTAGAGGGTAGCAAGAGATACAAGTAGAAAGGGCTGAAAGTATCAGAATTTGTGAAGTAAGTCAGTCGTTGTCAAAAAGTCAATAAGAGAGTCCGGATGAAAGGTGGGTCCATCAGCGAGAAGGGAAGGTAAAGAGAGAGCAGCGGGGCGAAGACGACGACAGAGGTAAATTCTGCGTGCTCGTTGATAAAGTGGGCAGTCCAACAGAATGTGGCTGACTGATAATGGAGCTTGGCAATTCTCACAGAGAGGAGCAAGACGCCTCTCCATGAGATATCCATGAGTAAGACGAGTATGGCCAATGCGAAGACGGGAGAGAGTAGTCTCCCAACCTCGACACTGGTGATAAGAAGACGGCCAGTAACCTATACTCGGTTTAATAGACTGAAGTTTGTTGCCGAGCATAGTAGACCAACGTTGTTGCCAACGGGTGTGAAGGTGGGAAGATATTACAGCAAAATAGTCCGTACATGGAATACCTCTATAAGAAACTGGTAGGTCATGTACTGCTGACCGCGCAGCAGTGTCTGCCTGTTCATTGCCCTGTACGTCAACATGACCAGGGACCCAACAAAAAACAATATCTTTATGCTTAGTAAAGATGCGGCGTAGCCAAAGTTGGATACGGAGGACTAAGGGGTGAGGTGTATCAAATTTTTGTATAGCCTGTAAAGCACTAAGGGAGTCTGAGACAACCACAAATGATGACACAGGCATAGATGCAATACGGATAAGTGCTGTAAGGATGGCATATAATTCAGCAGTAAAAATACTAGCTGAAGATAGTAAAGGCCCTTGTACGACGCTGTCCGGAAACACTGCTGCGAATCCTACGCCGTCAGAAGACTTAGAGCCATCTGTGTACACAGCAATGGCATGAGAATGAGAGTGAAAGTGGTCAAGAAAAAGAGAGCGGGAAGCGACCGTAGACAGTTGGGCTTTCGAGCAAGGGAGGGAGAAAGAACAGACTCGAACAGCTGGGACCTCCCAGGGGGGTAGGGAAAAGTGAGATGCTACATGTACATAGAAAGGTGGTAGTTGAAGAGAAGACAAGAGCGAATGAAGGCGAAGAGAGAAGGGACGGAGTAAGCAGGGGCGGCGAACAAATAAAGAATGTCTACTAATATCAGTGACCATTCTATAAATGGAAGGATTGCGGAGATCATGAGAGCGTACATAGTAGCGCAGGCAATGGGCATCACGGCGATCGGATAAGGATGGAACGTTCGCTTCTGCATAGAGGCTTTCGACAGGGGAAGAGCGAAAAGCACCAAGGCATAAACGTAATCCTTGGTGATGAATGGGGTTAAGGCTAGAGAGAGTAGCAGGAGATGCTGCTGAATAGATCTGGTCACCATAATCAAGTTTCGATAAAATAAGGGTGGAATGTAGGTGAAGGAGGGTTCGACGATCAGCTCCCCACGAAAGATGAGCAAGGGTTTTAAGAAGGTTCAGCCGGCTGTGACAAGTTGCCTTCAGAGAGGTAATGTGAGGTTTCCAGGATAACCTACGATCAAAGAGGAGGCCCAGAAACTTGACTGTATCACGTTCAGGGATACGTGAGCCATAGAGGTACAAAGGATGATCAGAGATGACAGAGCGTCTAGTGAAAGTGATTTGGTGGGTTTTAGTGCTGGAAAATTTAAACCCATGTGTGGTGGCCCAATTGGAAACACGGTCGACTGCATGCTGGAGAGAAACTGTAAGGAGGTGACAGTCAGCGCCTGCACAGGCAATAGCGAAGTCATCAACATAGAGTGATGACCAAATATTTGATGGAAGACTAGAGGCCAAATCATTAATAGCAAGGAGAAAAAGTGTTGTGCTCAGAACACATCCCTGGGGGACACCTTCAGCTTGGACAAAGTCCGGGGAGAGCACATTATTAACCCGAACACGGAAATGCCTGTCAGTTAAAAAGTTCTTAAGGAAGGATGGTAGATTGCCTCGAAGGCCTAAGGAGTGGGCTTGGGCTAAAATATTATACCTCCAAGTTGTGTCATATGCCTTCTCAAGGTCAAAAAATATGGCAATAACTGAGTGGTTATTCGCAAAGGCATTACGAACATACGTATCCAAGCGCAGTAAGGGGTCTATGGTAGAACGTCCCTTACGAAAGCCATATTGACGAGTGGAGAGACTGTTGTGTGTCTCTAAATACCACACTAAACGTCTATTTACTAGACGTTCCATTACTTTGCAAACTGCACTGGTAAGAGCAATGGGACGATAGTGGGAGGTTTCATGTCCCGTAGTGCCTGGTTTGCGGAAAGGGAGAACAATGGCGGATTTCCACAGCTGTGGAAGAACTCCTTGTGACCAAATAAGATTGTAAAGGTGTAATAGGACTGCAAGGGCTGACTGATGTAAATGTTGTAGCATACGAATATGAATGTCGTCGGGCCCAGCTGCCGATGATCGACAAGCTGAGAGTGTTGCCTCCAGTTCTTGAAGTGTAAAAGGCACATTATACTGTTCTTCTCTGAGAGAAGAAAAGTCCAAGGGTGCTAACTCTCTGGCAGACTTTGAGGAAAGAAATGAGGGGCATAGATGGAGTCCCTGAGAAATACGGACCAGATGATTGCCAATTTCATTGGCAACATCTAGTGGGTTTGCTATATCAACACCGGCAACCCGCAGAACAGGAGCCGGGTCAGGAGAATATTTACCACTCAGTTTTCGTACTTTTTTCCAGACTGCACTCATAGAGGAAGCAGAGGTGATGGTGGAGACATAATCTCGCCAGCAAGTGCGTTTAGCGTCACGGATGACACGGCGAGCGATCGCACGCTTCTGTTTAAAATCAAGGAGTCGCTCTGTGGTTCTATTGTACCGGTACCTGCCCCATGCAGCGCGTTTCAAACGTACTGCACGAGCACAAGCAGGAGACCACCAAGGCACGCATTTCTGAGAATGCCTGCCCGAAGTTTGGGGTATAGAATGAGAAGCTGCGGTGAAAACGGAGGACGAGAAGAGGTGTAAAAGCTCATCGATGGAGGACGAAGAAGGAACCTCTTTAAAAACAGTCAGGTGTGAGTAAAGGTTCCAATTTGCCCGATTAAATTGCCAGCGTGGGGTGCGAAGAGGTGGCGAATATGAAGGGGAAGTAAGAATGATTGGGAAATGATCACTGTCATGTAAGTCCGGGAGAACAGACCAAGTAAAGTCTAATGCGGCGGAGGAAGAGCAAACTGAGAGATCGATGCAAGAGAGAGTATGAGTCCGAGGATCAAAATGGGTGTGAGTACCTGTATTTAAAACATGGAGGGGGTGGGTGGCAAGAAAAGCCTCTAACTGAATTCCACGGGAATCACAGTGAGACCCTCCCCAGAGGAAATGGTGGGCATTAAAATCACCAAGTAACAGAATCGGTGGCGGTAATGACGAAACAAGGAAGGCAAAATCCGGAATAGATAATGCCCGAGAAGGAGAGAGATATAAAGAACAGAGCGTATACCACCTATGTAAGTGGATACGGGCTGCTGTGTAATGCAGCGAAGTATGAACAAATAGCTGATGGTACGGAATATCAGTGCGGAGAAGAAGGGCACTTTCATTAAAGGTCCCATCAGGAAAAGGATCTGAAGAATACAATAAATTATAGCCTGAGATGTGAGAAATAACAGCAGAGTGTAATTTTGGTTCCTGTAAGCAAACACCAACAGGGGCAAACTGGGAGAGTAACATCTGAAGCTCACCCCGATTACCCCTGAGGCCGCGTATATTCCACTGTAAAAAGGCCATGATTGGCAATGATAAAGATACTTGAAATCCGCAGGTAAGGGTTCCTACGGACTAGAAGGGTTAGAAAAGTCCACATGCGGAGGCAGTGGAAAATGTTCAAGCAGCGAAGGAACGGTGCGCTGTGAAGAAAGGAGTTGCGCAGATGGAGCAGAGGAGAGAGGAAGAGCGGAAGGTGGATCAGTGTCCATTGATGGTTTGGTCTCTGCAATATATTCAGAGATTGCTTCAAGTGTTTCGGAATTCAGAGATGTCGTATGGGAGACAATATTGGGAATGGTAGGGGGAGGATGAGTAAAGATTGGAACTGTATTGGACTGTACCAAGGTAGGGGGGGGCGAAAGGGTGGAGGGAACTGGAGAAGCGTGGCAGGGGACAGAAGAGACAGGAACCTGGGAGGTGGCAGAAGAGGAAGAAACTTGGGAGGGAACAGGGGAGGAAGGTACATTACGAGGAGGAGGGTGAACCTCTGCACTTGTAACTGAGCCAGTGAGAGGGGAAGAACTAGGGACAGAGACAGGGAGGGTAAAATGAGGAGGTGGAAGATGGGTAGGAGGTGTTACCGGACCTTTTTTTGACTTTTGAGAAGTAGAGGGACGATTGGGAAGAGGTGTCGTACGAGGTCTCGTCGATACTGAGGCTTGTAAGAGAGAACTCGAAGAAGCGAGATTAGACTGAGGCGTTGAAGTAGGGACGTCTGAGCCGAGGACAGCAAAAGGATTAGATACAGGAGTGATTATGGGAGAGGTAACCACAGAGGTGGGTGTAGAAGATGGGATACCAGAAGTGGGGGGACGTTTTGAAACACGGGAATAAGAAACACGTGGGAGTCTCCCTTGGAGGCGGAGATGAGAAACTGCCATGGCATAAGGGAGACCTTCTGTCTCTTTGAGGTAACGGATTTCCCGCTCGTTTAAATAGACCTGACAACGGCGAGAGTACGAAGGGTGAGCCTCATGACAGTTAAGGCAAGAGGGAGATCGATTGCAAGACGTATTAGAATGGTCATCGGCACCACAGACTGGGCATTCGGCGATAGATCTGCAATATTTCGCTGGATGGCCAAATCGCCAGCAATTTCTACACTGTTGTGGTGTAGGGATCACCTTTCGAACTTGTAACCGATGTCCTGCTATATAAACGGAGGATGGGAGTTCTCGGCTGTCAAAAGTTAAACGAGCCACATTGCTAGGGTATCGTCTCCGCCCACGGGCAGGAAGAACGTAAGTGTCTACCTTGAGGATTGGGAGATCTTGGAGTTCCAGCTGTTCTAGAATGTCGGTGCCACATGTCTGGAAATTTTGTTGAACTATGGTATGGGGCAGAATAACGGTACTACTACAAGAATTGAGGGAATGATGTTTTTCAAGGGTGACAGGAACAGTATCTATATGGGTAAGACGAGAGAGCTCACGAGCCTGGGTAGCATTCTGTACGGTAATGATGCGCGTACCGCTCTTAAGAGCATGAAAAGAAATATCTTTACCAACATGGCGTAGGAGTGCCTTGCCAATACTATGGTCAGAAAGATAGGCAGTAGAGGAAGTTGGTCGTAAAGTGAAGAATTTAGTCCACTGTTCAGTCTGAAACTGAGCGTGGAAAGGTAGTGAAGGACGTGTCGATCGTTTCTGAGAAGAACGAGAAGGTGAAGGTGGAGAAGTATCATCAGCAGGTAATTGTCGTTGACGTTTAGGCGTGGGACCAGAGTTGGTCCGACGTGGAACGGGTCGGCGATTTGAAAATTGCCGCACCGTAGAGGGAGAGGCCGGAAGCATAGTCAGAGGAGAGCGAAGGTCTGATAAATCGAAGGAGTCAGTCGAGGCCTCAGTACCTGAAGCGGGTGAGGAAACAGCACCGGCAATAGGTACAGAGGCATGAGGAATGTCTGAAGAGTGGTCCAAAGACGAGGCGGGGTCAGAACGGGGTGCGGTATCAAGAAGGGGCCCGGGGGGTACCAGGTTCATGGACTAGGGCTGCCATGGTTAGGTTACTTCTTTCTTTTTGTTTTTAAGAAAAAAAAAGAAAGAAGAAAAGAAAATAAAAAAAAAATAAAAAAAAAAAAGAAAAAAAAAAGGGGGGACCGGGGAGGGATAGTTCCTAGGAGGGATGAAAGGGCCAGAAATCTCCCTCCGCGCCCAAGAGGACTCGACACCGCTAGTAGCGCAGATGCAGCATGGAACCCGTGCCATACCCTACCCTTCATGCCAGTAAACCAGCAATCTGGGATAGCAACCTCACATCTGCCGAGCTACCTCGGTGGACAAAAGAGAGGGCGGCCGGATATCCGCCACAAAGCATACCTCCTTCAGCCACCACCCCCGGAATCCGAAAGGTGGCTTCCAGAGCTACACCCGTCGCCCAAAAGACACCCAAAGCTACTCCGGGATACCGGAGAGGGATCGGGACATCCCTAGGCAATCCAGATTCCACGGCAAACTACGCCACCGCCAAGAAACCTCAACGGAATGGGATGGACCCCGGTGTCCTTTCTCCTACCTAGGAACTAGCGCGCCTGTGGGAGAAATCCCAAAGGACAAAAAGAGGAAGGGCAAAAGGGAGGAGTGGGGAGGAGGAGGAGGAAAGGAAAAAGGGGAGGATGGGGAGGATGGGGAGGATGGGATAGGGGAGGGGAGATTGGGGGGTAATTAGGTTCGGTCTGAGGAAGAAGACCGATAGGTCTAATTCCTCAGACCAAGAGCCTCTTCACCACGCCAAGGAGCCCCCCTTGAAGAGGTTGTGCAACATACATCAATATAAAACTTCATTTATTGTAATAATACAGTGGACCCTCGGCTTACGAACGCATCGTGTTACATTAAATCCGCCATACGAAGCATTTGAACGCAAAAATTTTGCCTCGCCTCACGATAAAAAACTCGCCTTACATGATTTGTCTGGGACGCGTTCCACGTGTGGCCTCAGCGCCAGTGTTTACAAGCCAGCCAGTGCGGTCACATCTATGCATACAGTGTTTTTAGTGCTTGTAACTGCAAAGTAAGTCACCATGGACCCCAAGAAAGCTTCTAGTGTCATCCCTGTGGTAAAAAGGCGAGAATTAGTATGGAATTGAAAAAAGAGATTAAGGAAATGTGTGCAAAGTGGGTTGAACTGCAAACCTTTACGGATGAAAATCACCTTGACACAGCTACTGCAAGCCGTGTTGGCAACCTGTACAATGACAATGTTATGGCCCATTTTAGGAAAGTCTTAAAGGAACAGGACGTACTGAGCTCTATGGACTGATTTGTTGTGCAACAGAGGTCCAGTGACTCTCAAGCTGGTCCTAGTGGCATTAAAAGAAGGGAAGTAACCCCGGAAAAGGACTTGCTACCTCAAGTCCTAATGGAAGGGGATTCCCCTTCTAAACAATAACTTCCACACTCTCCCCTCCTCCCATCCCATCAATCATCACCAGATCTTCAATAAAGGTAAGTGTCATGTATTCTATTCTTAGTAGAGTAGTAACTGTGCATGTCTTCTTCAGTTTGTATGTATTAAAGTTAATATTTCATGTGGTAAAAAATTTTTTTTATTCATACTTCGGGTGTCACAAACAGATTAATTTGATTTCCATTATTTCTTATGGGGAAAATTAATTCAGCTAACGATAATTTATATGAAGTAATAAATTTATGAAAAGACTGCCTTAGAGGATATGAAATGTCACTCCCACTTGTTGCTGTTTACCCCACTCTCACCTACACTCTCACCTACACTCTCACCTACACTCTCACCTACCATTACCTCACCTATGGTATGTGTGCAGGGGTTCAGTTGCAGCATATCACCTTAAACCTTTAATAAGCCAACACAAAGCTGCTGTGTGACTCACCAACTCCTGCACTAGACACCACACTCCACCACTTTTTAAGAGCCTAAAGCTCTTACTACATACTCAGACTCCTACTTGATAACTACAACAGAACACACAGGTATAACACAAGGCACAAAATATTCTTTGATATCCCTCATGTCCATCTCTCTCTCTCTCTCTCTCTCGCTCTCTGCAAAAATGCTATGCACATAAAGGGCTTGAAGATCTGGAATTCACTGCCTGAGCATACAAAAGGGGAGGCTCCTGCTGCCTGCAAATCAATTTAAGGCTCTACTTAGAAATCACCTCATCACCCAGAATTAACCAAACATTATACTTTATCACCTACCAGTAACTCAAAAAACTTTAAATAATTTACAATTGCTCAATTATTTAAGCATTACTTCAAACTTAAAATTGTTTCAATTTCATTATTATAAATTGTGCTAAATTGTTATATTGTAATTTTTTATATACTTCTCAACTATTAATTTAATTACTGTAAACCACTAGCTACCTCTGTTGTAATAAGAAAAATGATGTACAGTGGTCCCTCGATAATCGTAGGGCTAGAGAGTCGCAGATTTCGGAAATCATAGTGATATTTTTGTATAAACATGGGCTCACTAATCGTAGATTGACTCGCGAATAGTAGTTCGTCTGGGATGCGTACGCACACTGTGAGCCGGGGCAGCCTTCCTTCCCAGCCAGTGTGACAGTGTTTACCAGTGAGTGACGGTCCCCTCACTTGCTCCTATGAAATATTTCATAATATTCCATTCATTTTAGTGCTTGCAAGTACAGTGGAACCCCGGTTTACAATATTATTTCATTCCAGAAGTACGTTCAGGCGCCAGTACTGAACGAATTTGTTCCCATAAGGAATATTGTGAATTAGATTAGTCCATTTCAGACCCCCAAACATACACGTACAAACGCACTTACATAAATACACTTACATAATTGGTCGCATTTGGAGGTGATCATTAAGCGGGGGCCCACTGTACTAGATAAGCTACCATGGCTCCAAAGAAAGCTCCTAGTGCCAAGCCTTTGGTAAAGAAGGTGAGAAATACGATTGAATTTAAGAAAAACATCATTGAACAATATGAAAGTGGCTTAAGTGCAGCCGAACTGCCAGGATGTATAACAAACCCTATACAACCATATGTTCCATCGTGGCCAAGAAAAAGGAAATCAAGGACGCTGTTGTTGCAAAGGGGGTAAATATGCTGACAAAAATGAGATCACCAGTACTCGAAGAGGTTGAGAAGTTATTATTGGTGTGGATAAACGAGAAACAATTAGCAGGAGATAGTACAGTGGACCCCCGGTTAACGATATTTTTTCACTCCAGAAGTATGTTCAGGTGCCAGTACTGACCGAATTTGTTCCCATAAGGAATATTGTGAAGTAGATTAGTCCATTCCATTCCCCCAAACATACACGTACAAACGCACTTACATAAATACACTTACATAATTGGTCGCATTCGGAGGTGATCGTTATGCGGGGGTCCACTGTATTATGATGTCGATTATTTGTGAAAAGGCTGGGAAGTTGCACGACGATCCGGTAAAGAAATTGCCTGCAACTAGTGGTGATGTGAGTGAATTTAAGGCCAGCAAAGGTTGGTTTGAGAGATTTAAGAACCGTAGTGGCATACACAGTGTGGTAAGGCATGGTGAGGCTGCCAGTTCGGACAACAAATCGGCTGAAAAATATGTGCATGAATTCAAGGAGTACATAGAGACTGAAGGACTAAAACTTGAACAAGTGTTCAATTGTGACAAAACAGGCCTCTTTTGGAAGAAAATGCCAAAGAGGACCTACATTACTCAGGAGGAAAAGGCACTGCCAGGACACAAGCCTATGAAAGACAGGCTGACGCTCATGTTCTGTGCTAATGCTAGTGGGGATTTCAAAGTGAAGCCGTTACTAGTGTACCATTCTGAAAATCCCAGAGTGTTCAGGAAAAACAATGTTATGAAGAGTAAATTGTGTGTGTTTTGGAAATCTAATAGTAAGGCATGGGTCACGAGGGAAATTTTCATCGAGTGGTTCAATGAAGTGTTTGGCCCTAGTGTGAAGGAGTATCTCCTGGAAAAGAAATTGGATCTCAAGTGCCTCCTAGTAATGGACAATGCACCTGCTCATCCTCCAAACTTGGATGACCTAATTTTTGAGGAGTTTGGTTTCATCACAGTAAAGTTCTTGCCCCCGAATACCACTCCTCTCCTCCAGCCCATGGACCAGCAGGTCATTGCAAACTTTAAAAAACTCTACACCAAAGCAATGTTTCAAAGGTGCTTGAATGTGACCTCAGACACTCACTTGACCCTAAGAGATTTTTGGAGAGAACACTTCAGCATCCTCCATTGCATAACCCTTATAGGTGTCAGGAATGGATTAATTGTATTTACATTATTTCTTATGGAGAAAATTGATTTGAAAATCGTAGATTTCTATAATAGTAGCACCTCCAGGAACGGATTAACTACGATAAACGAGGGACCACTGTACATGTATAATAAAACTCGACTACTCTCAATAATGTAGTATTAACCCTTTCAAGGTTGAGAGGCCCTCTCCTAAACTCGTTCTCAGGGTTGAAAATTTTTCGGAAAAAAAAAATTATTTTTTTCTTATGAAATGACAGAGAATCTTTCCCAGATCATAATGACACCAAAAGTATGAAATTTGATGGAAAACTTATGGAATTATGCTCTCGTGAAGTTAGTGGTCTCGACGATGTTTACGCATCGGCGATTTTGCCCACTTTGAGCCCTATTTTCGGCCAATTTCAGTGTACTAGTCGACAAAAATCATACCTATTTTGCTAGAACTCCACTTTTTCTATCGAAGGAGCACAAGAAACCACCCATTTACCGATTACAAGTATCCAATAAAGTGGTCAGAATTTGGCAATTTTGCCAATTTCACACAAATTTCAGAAGATGCCAATTTCCAAATAGGGTCCAGAATAAGCAAGGAAACATTCCTGGCACTAAAATAACATTTTCTCTGTTCATTAGTCACATCCCCAGGCCCCTCTTATATCTCTTTTGCTTTCCACTTTGAATTTTTATTCTCACAAAAAATAGAAGATTTACTGTTATGCAGACTACTGCATTAGTGTAGAAATGGTATAAATAATATCAGTGCACTTGTGAAAGAATATTAGACTCACCAGTTGACATGTATTGGATGCTTGGCATGATTTGTTTACTTTTGAAATTTGGTAAAAATCGAACATTTTTGCTACTTTGAGCTCAATTTCAAGATACTTTTCATTACGAAACCAATCAAAATCATCTCAATTTCTGTAATATGTTTTCCATTCTATAAAATGAGGCCGGGAAAACTAGAATACAACCATAAATACCATACGAAAATACACTGCAAAGTCGCTGTTTTAAATAAAAAACTCAGTCGGAGTTTTTTTTTCTCATTATGCAATGTGTGCTGTAGGATTTTTTTATACTGTGCACACTGACCACATATTATTATTATAATAAAAAAGAAGCGCTAAGCCACAAGGGCTATACAGCGCTGCAGGGTAGGGAAGGAAGCAAGGGTATTGGATGGCAGAAGGGAGGAGGGATGATCAGTAGGTTACAGAAAACAGCGGGGCAGGGGATAGTACGGGGGTATAGGGTAGCAAGAGATTGAAGTAGAAAGGGTTGAAGGTATCAGAATTTGTGAAGCAAGTCGGTTGTTGTCAAAAAGTCAATGAGAGTCTGGATGAAAGGTGGGTCCATCAGCGAGAAGGGAAGGTAAAGAGAGAGCAGCGGAGCGAAGACGACGACGGAGGTAAATTCTGTGTGCTCATTGATAAAGTGGGCAGTCCAACAGAATGTGGCTGACTGATAATGGAACTTGGCAATTCTCACAGAGAGGAGCAGGGCGCCTCTCCACGAGATATCCATGAGTAAGACGATTATGGCCAATGCGAAGAGGGGAGAGAATAGTCTCCCAACCTCGACACTGGTGATAAGACGACGGCCAGTAACCTATACTCGGTTTAATAGATTGAAGTTTGTTGCCGAGCATAGTAGACCAACGTTGTTGCCAACGGGTGTGAAGTTGGGAAGATATTGCAGCAAAATAGTCGGTAAATGGAATACCTCTATATGAAACTGGTAGGTCATGTACTGCTGACCGCGCAGCAGTGTCTGCCTGTTCATTGCCCTGTACGTCAACATGACCAGAGACCCAACAAAAAAGAATATCTTTATGCTTGGTAAAGATGCGGCGTAGCCAAAGTTGGATACGGAGGACTAAGGGGTGAGGTGTATCAAATTTCTGTATAGCCTGTAAAGCACTAAGGGAGTCTGAGACAACCACAAATGATGACACAGGCATAGATGTAATACGGATAAGTGCTGTAAGGATGGCATACAATTCAGCAGTAAAAATACTAGCCGAAGATAGTAAATGCCCTTTTACGACGCTGTCCGGAAACACTGCTGCGAATCCTACGCCGTCAGAAGACTTAGAGCCATCTGTGTACACAGCAATGGCATGAGAGAGTGAAAGTGGTCAAGAAAAAGAGAGCGGGAAGCGACCGTAGACAGTTGGGCTTTCGAGCAAGGGAGAGAGAAAGAACAGACTCGAACAGCTGGAACTTCCCAGGGGGGTAGGGAAAAGTGAGATGCTACATGAACATAGAAAGGTGGTAATTGAAGAGAAGACAAGAGCGAATGAAGGCGAAGAGAGAAGGGATGGAGTAAACAGGGGCGGCGAACAAATAAAGAATGTCTACTAATATCAGTGACCATTCTATAAATGGAAGGATTGCGGAGATCATGAGAGCGTACATAGTAGCGAAGGCAATGGGCATCATGGCGATCGGATAAGGATGGAACGTTCGCTTCTGCATAGAGGCTCTCGACAGGGGAAGAGCGAAAAGCACCAAGGCACAAACGTAATCCTTGGTGATGAATGGGGTTAAGGCTAGAGAGAGTAGCAGGAGATGCCGCTGAATAGATCTGGTCACCATAATCAAGTTTCGATAAAATAAGGGTGGAATGTAGGCGAAGGAGGGTTCGACGATCAGCTCCCCATGAAAGATGAGCAAGGGTTTTAAGAAGGTTCAGCTGGCTGTGACAAGTTGCCTTCAGAGAGGTAATGTGAGGTTTCCAGGATAACCTACGATCAAAGAGGAGCCCAGAAACTTGACTGTATCACGTTCAGGGATACGGGAGCCATAGAGGTACAAAGGTTGATCTGAGATGACAGAGCGTCTAGTGAAAGTAATTTGGTGGGTTTTAGTGCTGGAAAATTTAAACCCACGTGTGGTGGCCCAATTGGAAACACGGTCGACTGCATGCTGGAGAGAAACTGTAATGAGGTGACAGTCAGCGCCTGCACAGGCAATAGCGAAGTCATCAACATAGAGTGATGACCAAATATTTGATGGAAGACTAGAGGCCAAATCATTAATAGCAAGGAGAAAAAGTGTTGTGCTCAGAACACATCCCTGGGGGACACCTTCAGCTTGGATAAAGTCCGGGGAGAGCACATTATTAACCCGAACACGGAAATGCCTGTCAGTTAAAAAGTTCTTAAGGAAGGATGGTAGATTGCCTCGAAGGCCTAAGGAGTGGGCTTGTGCTAAAATATTATACCTCCAAGTTGTGTCATATGCCTTCTCAAGGTCAAAAAATATGGCAATAACTGAGTGGTTATTCGCAAAGGCATTACGAACATACGTATCCAAGCGTAGTAAGGGGTCTATGGTAGAACGTCCCTTACGAAAGCCATATTGACGAGTGGAGAGACTGTTTTGTGTCTCTAAATACCACACTAAACGTCTATTTACTAGGCGTTCCATCACTTTGCAAACTGCACTGGTAAGAGCAATGGGACGATAGTGGGAGGTTTCATGTCCCGTAGTGCCTGGTTTGCGGAAAGGGAGAACAATGGCTGATTTCCACAGCTGTGGAAGAACTCCTTGTGACCAAATGAGATTGTAAAGGCGTAATAGGACTGCAAGGGCTGACTGATGTAAATGTTGTAGCATACGAATATGAATGTCGTCGGGCCCAGCTGCCGATGATCGGCAAGCTGAGAGTGTTGCCTCCAGTTCTTGAAGTGTAAAAGGCACATTATACTGTTCTTCTCTGAGAGAAGAAAAGTCCAAGGGTGCTAACTCTCTGGCAGACTTTGAGGAAAGAAATGAGGGGCATAGATGGAGTCCCTGAGAAATACGGACCAGATGATTGCCAATTTCATTGGCAACATCTAGTGGGTTTGCTATATCAACACCGGCAACCCGCAGAACAGGAGCCGGGTCAGGAGAATATTTACCACTCAGTTTTCGTACTTTTTTCCAGACTGCACTCATAGAGGAAGCAGAGGTGATGGTGGAGACATAATCTCGCCAGCAAGTGCGTTTAGCATCACGGATGACACGGCGAGCGATTGCACGCTTCTGCTTAAAATCAAGAAGTCTCTCTGTGGTTCAATTGTACTGGTACCTGCCCCATGCAGTACATTTCAAACGTACTGGACGAGCACAAGCAGGAGACCACCAAGGCACGCATTTCTGAGAATGCCTGCCCGAAGTTTGGGGTATAGAATGAGAAGCTGCAGTTAAAACGGAGGACGAGAAGAGGTGTAAAAGCTCATCGATGGAGGACGAAGAAGGAACCTCTCTAAAAGCAGTTAGGTGTGAGTAAAGGTTCCAATTTGCCTGATCAAATTGCCAGCGTATGATGCGAAGAGGTGGTGAATATGAAGGGGAAGTAAGAATGATTGGGAAATGATCGCTGTCATGTAAGTCCAGGAGAACAGACCAAGTGAAGTCTAATGCGGCGGAGGAAGAGCAGACTGAGAGATCGATGCAAGAGAGAGTGAGAGTCCGAGGATCAAAATGGGTGTGAGTACCTGTATTTAAAACATGGAGGGGGTGGGTGGCAAGAAAAGCCTCTAACTGAATGCCACGGGAATCACAGTGAGACCCCCCCCCAGAGGAAATGGTGGGCATTAAAATCACCAAGTAACAGAATCAGTGGCGGTAATGACGAAACAAGAAAGGCAATATCCGGAATAGATAATGCCCGAGAAGGAGAGAGATATAAAGAACAGAGCGTATACCACCTATGCAAGTGGATACGGGCTGCTGTGTAATGCAGCGAAGTACGAACAAATAGCTGATGGAACGGAATATCAGTGCGTAGAAGAAGGGCACTTTCATTAAAGGTCCCATCAGGAAAAGGATCTGAAGAATACAATAAATTATAGCCTGAGATGGGAGAGATAACAGCAGAGTGTAATTTTGGTTCCTGTAAGCAAACACCAACAGGGGAAAACTGGGAGAGTAACATCTGAAGCTCACCCCGATTACCCCTGAGGCCTCGTATATTCCACTGTAAATAGGCCATGATTGGCAATGATAAAGATACCTGAAATCCGCAGGTAAGGGTTCCTATGGACTAGAGGGGTTAGAAAAGTCCACATGCGGAGGCAGTGGAAAACGTTCAAGCAGTGAAGGAATGGTGCGCTGTGAAGAAAGGAGTTACGCAGATGGAGCAGAGGAGAGAGAAGGAGTGGAGGATGGATCAGTGTCCATTGATGGTTTGGTCTCTGCAATATATTCAGAGATTGCTTCAAGTGTTTCAGAATTCAGAGACATCGTATGGGAGACAATATTGGAAATGGTAGGGGGAGGATGAGTAAAGATTGGAACTGTATTGGACTCTACCAAGGTAGGGGGGGGGCGAAAGGGTGGAGGGAACTGGAGAAGCATGGATGGGGACAGAAGAGGCAGAAACCTGGGAGGTGGCAGAAGAAGAAGAAACTTGGGAGGGAACAGGGGAGGAAGGTATAGTACGAGGAGGAGGGTGAACCTCTACACTTGTAACAGAGCCAGTGAGAGGGGGAGAACCAGGTATAGAGACAGGGAAGGTAAAATGAGGAGGTGGAAGATGGGTAGGTGTTAACGGACCTTTTTTTGACTTTTGAGAAGTAGAGGGACGATTGGGAGGTGTCGTCATACGAGATCTCGTCGCTATTGAGGCTTGTGAGAGAGAACACGAAGAAGCGAGATCAGACTGAGGCATTGAAGTAGGGACGTCTGAGCCTAGGACAGCAAAAGAATTAGATACAGGAGTGACTATGGGAGAGGTAACCACAGAGGTGGGTGCAGAAGATGGGATACCAGAAGTGGGGGGACGTTTTGAAACACGGGAATAAGAAACACGAGGTAGTCTCCCTTGGAGGCGGAGATGAGAAACTGCCATGGCATAAGGGAGACCTTCTGCCTCTATGAGGTAACGGATTTCCCGCTCGTTTAAGTAGACTTGACAACGGCGAGAGTACAAAGGGTGAGCCTCATGACAATTAAGGCAAGAGGGAGGTCAATTGCAAGACGTATTAGAATGGTCATCAGCACCACAGACTGGGCATTCGGCGATAGATCTGCAATATTTCGCTGGATGGCCAAATCGCCAGCAATTTCTACACTGTTGCGGTGTAGGGATCACCTTTCGAACTTGTAACCGATGTCCTGCTACATAAACTGAGGATGGGAGTTCACGGCTGTCAAAAGTTAAACGAGCCACATTGCTAGGGTATTGTCTCCGCCCACGGGCAGGAAGAACGTAAGTGTCTACCTTGAGGATTGGGAGATCTTGGAGTTCCAGCTGTTCAAGAATGTCAGTGCCACATGTCTGGAAGTTTTGTTGAACTATGGTATGGGGCAGAATGACGGTACCACTACAAGAATTGAGGGAATGATGTTTTTCAATAGTGACAGGAACAGTATCGATATGGGAAAGACGAGAAAGCTCATGAGCCTGGGTAGCATTCTGTACGGTGATGATGGGCGTACCACTCTTAAGAGCATGAAAAGAAATATCTTTACCAACATGGCGTAGGAGTGCCTTGCCAATACTGTGGTCAGAAAGATAGGCAGTAGAGGAAGTCGGTCGTAAAGTGAAGAATTTAGTCCATTGTGCAGTCTGAAACTGAGCGTGGAAAGGTAGTGAAGGACGTGTCGATCTTTTCTGAGAAGAACGAGAAGGTGGAGAAGTATCATCAGCAAGTAATTGTCGTTGGCGTTTAGGCATGGGACCAGAGTTGGTCTGACGTGAAACGGGTCGGCGATTCGAAAATTGCCACACCGTAGAGGGAGAGGCCGGAAGCATAGTCAGAGGAGAGCGAAGGTCAGATAAATCGAAGGAGTCAGTCGAGGCCTCAGTACCTGAAGCGGGTGAGGAAACAGCACCGGCAAGAGGTACAGAGAACATAAGAACATAAGAATGAAGGAACACTGCAGCAGGCCTACTGGCCCATACAAGCTAGGTCCTTAATGTACAGTAAAATAAAAAAATATTGTAGATGAGGACACTTGTACACAGTTCAGGATGATTTAAGTGTACACACAGAACAAAGGGATATAAATTAATGTGCTGAAAATATCCGAGATAAAACGCGCAACAGTGCATTCAAATTAGAGAAATTTAGATTTAGAACTGATATAGGAGAGTACTGCTTTAGCAGAACTGGAAGTTACCACCTAACCTAACTATAAGTTCGGTCTCTTGTCCGTGCAATGTCCTTTTTTGGCCAATAGTCCTTTGGTCAAATGTCTGTCAGTCATTTGTCTGGCCACAATTCAGTCACCGTGAGGAGTGTCCGAAGAGTGGTCCAAAGACGAGGCGGGGTCAGAACGGGGTGCGGTATCAAGAAGGGGCCCGGGGGTAGCAGGTTCATGGACTAGGGCTGCCATGGTTAGGTTACTTTTCTTTCTTTTTGTTTTTAAGAAAAAAAAAAAAGAAAGAAGAAAAGAAAATAAAAATAAAAAAAAAGAATAAAAAAAGGGGGGGACCGGGGAGGGATAGTTCCTAGGAGGAATGAAAGGGCCAGAAATCTCCCTCCGCGCCCAAGAGGACCTCAGCACCGCTAGTAGCGCAGATGCAGCATGGAACCCGTGCCATACCCTACCCATCATGCCAGTAAACCGGCAATCCGGGATAGCAACCTCACATCTGCCGAGCTACCTCGGTGGACAAAAGAGAGGGCGGCCGGCAATCCGCCACAAAGCATACCTCCTTCGGCCACCACCCCCGGAATCCGAAAGGTGGCTTCCAGAGATACACCCGTCGCCCGAGAGACAACCAAAGCCACCCTCCGGGATACTGGAGAGGGATCGGGACATCCCCAGGCAATCCAGATTCCACGGTAAAGTACGCCACCGCCAAGAACCTCAACGGAATGGGATGGACCCCGGTACCCTTTCCCCTACCTAGGAACTAGCGTGCCTGTGGAAAAAAAAAAAAAAAAAAAAAAAAAAAAAAAAACACCCAAAGGCCAAAAAGGAAGGGCAAAAGGGTGGGGTGGGGAGGAGGAGGAGGAGGAGGAAAAGAAAAAGGGGAGGATGGGGAGGATGGGATAGGGAACGGGGGATTGGGGGGTAATTAGGTTCGGTCTTAGGAAGGAGACCGACAGGTCTAATTCCTCAGACCAAGAGCCTCTTCACCATGCCAAGGAGCCCCCCTTGAAGAGGACTGACCACATAGACCCATTCTTTCATATATAGGGCTACCAGCTTTCTCTCATTAGATTTGAAGGCACCAGAATTTAGGCGTTCTAGTACGTCAATAACCCTGGTGCGTAAGCTGTACTATTACGTCGGAAACCCTGAAAGGGTTAAGTAGTCTAAGCTTTAGGTTTAGTCTGCCTGAAATGTCCCAGCATGACAGTGACTTTCTTTGTACTTAACAAATGTCCCAGCATGACAGTGACTTTCTTTGTACTTAACAAATGTCCCAGCATGACAGTGACTTTCTTTGTACTTAACAAATGTCCCAGCATAGACAGTGACTTTCTTTGTACTTAACAAATGTCCCAGCATGACAGTGACTTTCTTTGTACTTAACAAATGTCCCAGCATGACAGTGACTTTCTTTGTACTTAACAAATGTCCCAGCATGACAGTGACTTTCTTTGTACTTAACAAATCAAAATTGTAATCACACATTATAAACATTGCAAAGAAATCAAATTTTTATCTCTGTACAACAAATCTTCACGCTGACAAAATTAGTGAATAATGGAAGGAGTGGTCAATGTAGAGCATTCATTACCACACTATAATGCCTCAACATCTACATTTTTACATGATCAACGAATTTTGTCATTGTTTTTTTTTTATTTTAACACCTGGGCCACTTCCCACCAAGGCAGGGTGGCCCAAAAAAGAAATAACTTTCATCATTCACTCCATCACTGTCTTGCCAGAGGCACACTTACATTACAGTTAAAAACTGAAACATTAACACCTTCAGAGTGCAGGCACTAAACTTCCCATCTCCAAGACTCGAGTCCGGCCTACCGGTTTCCCTGAATCCAGTCATAAAGGTTACCTTGATCACACTCCAACAGCATGTTAAGTCCCAAAACCATCTGTGTCCATTCGCTCTTATCTAACATGCTCACGCATGCATGCTGGAAGTCTAAGGCCCTCGCACACACAACCACCTTTACCCTCTCCCTCCAACCTTCCCTAGGCCGACTCCTACCCTGCCTTCCCTCAACTAAAGATTTATACACTCTCAAATTCATTATATTTTGTTCCATCCTCTCTACATGTCTGAACCACCTCAACAACCCCTCCTCAGCCCTCTGAATAATAGTTTTGGCAATCCCTCACCACCTCATAATTTCCAAATAATTTCCAAACTACGAATTCTCTGCATTATATTCACATCACAGTCTCCACAGACTCCTCAGTGCACCACTCACCTTTTTCCCCCTTGTCAATTCTGCAATTCACTTCATCTTTCATAGACCCATCTGCTGATATGTCCACTCCTAAATATCTGAATACACTCATCTCCTCCATACTCTCTCCCTCCAATCTGATACCCAATCTTTCATTAATTTTTTTATCCTCATCACCTTACTCTTTCCTACATTCACTTTTAATTTTCTTCTTTTGTATACCCTACCAAACTCATCCACCAACCTCTGCAAATTTCTCTTCAGAATCTCCCAAAAGCACAGTGTCATCAGGAAAGAGCAACTGTGATAACTCCCACTTCGTGATAGATTCTTTATCTTTTAACCTCACACCTCTTGCGAACACCTGAGCATTCACTTCTCTTACAACCCCATCTATAATCAATATATATTGAACAACCACGGTGACATCACACATCCCTGTCTAAGGCCTACTTTTACTGGGAAATAATCTCCCTCTCTCATACATACTCTAACCTGAGCCTCACTATCCTCATAAAAATTCTAAACAGCTTTCAATAACCCACCTCCTATTCTATACATATGCAACATCTGCCACACTTGCCCCCTATCCACCGTCATACGCTTTTTCCAAATCCATAAATGCCACAAAAACATCTTTACCCTTACCTAAATACTGCTCACCTATTTGTTTCACTGTAAACACCTGGTCCACACACCCCCTACCCTTTCTAAAGCTGCCTTGCTCATCTGCTATCCTACTCTCCATCTTACTCATAATTCTTTCAATAATAACAACCATACACTTTACCAGGTATACTCAACAGACTTATTCCCCTATAATTTTTGCACTTTCTTTTGTCCCCTTTGTATTTATACAAAGGAACTATGCATGCTCTCTGCCAATCCCTAGGTACCTTACCCTCCTCCATACATTTATTAAATAATTGCACCAACCACTCCAAAACTATATCCCCACCTGCTTTTAACATTTTTATCTTTATCCCATCAATCCCGGCTGCCTTACCCCCTTTCATTTTACCTACTGCCTCACGAACTTCCCCCACACTCACAACTGGCTCTTCCTCACTCCTATAAGATGTTATTCCTCCTTGCCCAATACATGAAATCACAGGTTCCTTATCTTCATCAACATATAACAATTCCTCAAAATATTTCCCCCATCTTCCTTAAGCCTCTAACTCTCCATTTAATAACTTTCCTCTCCAATTTTTAACTATCAAATCCATTCGTTCCCTAGGCTTCCTCAACTTATTTATCTCACTCCAAAATTTTATGTTACGCTAAATCAACCTAGATTTACATAGCTGAACATTGATAACAATGTAACAAACAACTTGGATGTGTATCAGCAGGCTGGGGAGGAAGGTGGTGACAGTATTAGCATGCTGGGGACAGTATCAGCAGGCTGGTGACAGTATCAGCAGGCTGGTGACAGTATCAGCAGGCTGGTGACAGTATCAGCAGGCTGGGGAGGAAGGTGGTGACAGTATTAGCATGCTGGGGACAGTATCAGCAGGCTGGGGAGGAAGGTGGTGACAGTATTAGCAGGCTGGGGACAGTATCAGCAGGCTGGTGACAGTATCAGCAGGCTGGAGAGGAAGGTGGTGACAGTATTAGCAGGCTGGGGACAGTATCAGCAGGCTGGTGACAGTATCAGCAGGCTGGGGAAGAAGGTGGTGACAGTATTAGCAGGCTGGGGACAGTATCAGCAGGCTGGTGACAGTATCAGCAGGCTGGGGAAGAAGGTGGTGACAGTATTAGCATGCTGGGGACAGTATCAGCAGGCTGGGGAAGAAGGTGGTGACAGTATTAGCATGCTGGGGACAGTATCAGCAGGCTGGTGACAGTATCAGCAGGCTGGGGAAGAAGGTGGTGACAGTATTAGCAGGCTGGTGACAGTATCAGCAGGCTGGGGAAGAAGGTGGTGACAGTATTAGCATGCTGGGGACAGTATCAGCAGGCTGGTGACAGTATCAGCAGGCTGGGGACAGTATCAGCAGGCTGGGGACAGTATCAGCAGGCTGGGGACAGTATCAGCAGGCTGGGGAGGAAGAGGAAGATGGTGACAGTATTAGTATGCTGGGGAGAGTATCAGCAGGCTGGGGAGGAAGGTGGTGACAGTATTAGCATGCTTGGGACAGTATCAGCAGGCTGGGGAGGAAGGTGGGGACAGTATCAGCAGGCTGGGGAGGAAGGTGGGGACAGTATTAGCATGCTGGGAACAGTATTAGCAGGCTGGGGAGGAAGGTGGTGACAGTATTAGCATGCTGGGTACAGTATCAGCAGGCTGGGGAGGAAGGTGGTGACAGTATCAGCAGGATGGGGAGGAAGGTGGTGACAGTATCAGCGGGCTGGGGACAGTATCAGCAGGCTGGGGAGGAAGGTGGGGACAGTATCAGCAGGCTGGGGAGGAAGGTGGGGACAGTATTAGCATGCTGGGAACAGTATTAGCAGGCTGGGGAGGAAGGTGGTGACAGTATTAGCATGCTGGGTACAGTATCAGCAGGCTGGGGAAGGTGGTGACAGTATCAGCAGGATGGGGAGGAAGGTGGTGACAGTATCAGCGGGCTGGGGACAGTATCAGCAGGCTGGGGAGGAAGGTGGGGACAGTATCAGCAGGCTGGGGAGGAAGGTGGTGACAGTATCAGCAGGCTGGGGAGGAAGGTGGTGACAGTATTAGCATGCTGGGGACAGTATCAGCAGGCTGGGGAGGAAGGTGGTGACAGTATCAGCAGGCTGGGGAGGAAGGTGGGGACAGTATCAGCAGGCTGGGGAGGAAGGTGGGGACAGTATCAGCAGGCTGGGGAGGAAGGTGGGGACAGTATCAGCAGGCTGGGGAGGAAGGTGGTGACAGTATTAGCAGGCTGGGGAGGAAGGTGGGGACAGTATCAGCAGGCTGGGGAGGAAGGTGGTAACAGTATCAGCAGGCTGAGGAGGAAGGTAGTGACAGTATCAGCAGGCTGGGGAGGAAGGTGGTGACAGTATCAGCAGGCTGGGGAGGAAGGTGGAGACAGTATCAGCAGGCTGGGGAGGAAGGTGGTCACAGTATCAGCAGGCTGAGGAGGAAGGTAGTGACAGTATCAGCAGGCTGGGGAGGAAGGTGGGGACAGTATCAGCAGGCTGGGGAGGAAGGTGGTAACAGTATCAGCAGGCTGGGGAGGAAGGTGGTGACAGTATCAGCAGACTGGGGAGGAAGGTGGGGACAGTATCAGCAGACTGGGGAGGAAGGTGGGGACAGTATCAGCAGGCTTGGGAGGAAGGTGGTGACAGTATCAGCAGACTGGGGAGGAAGGTGGGGACAGTATCAGCAGACTGGGGAGGAAGGTGGGGACAGTATCAGCAGACTGGGGAGGAAGGTGGGGACAGTATTAACAGGCTGGGGAGGAAGGTGGTGACAGTATTGGCAGGCTGGGGAGGAAGGTGGGGACAGTATTGGCAGGCTGGGGAGGAAGATGAGGACAGTATCAGCAGGCTGGGGAAGAAGGTGGGGTCAGTATCAGCAGGCTGGGGAGGAAGGTGGGGACAGTATCAGGAGGATGGGGAGGAAGGTGGGGACAGTATCAGCAGGATGGGGACAGTATCAGCAGGCTGGGGACAGTATCAGCAGGATGGGGACAGTATCAGCAGGATGAGGACAGTATCAGCAGGATGAGGACAGTATCAGGAGGATGGGGACAGTATCAGGAGGATGGGGACAGTATCAGCAGGCTGGGGACAGTATCAGCAGGCTGGGGACAGTATCAGCAGGATGAGGACAGTATCAGCAGGATGAGGACAGTATCAGGAGGATGGGGACAGTATCAGGAGGATGGGGACAGTATCAGCAGGATGAGGACAGTATCAGCAGGATGAGGACAGTATCAGGAGGATGGGGACAGTATCAGCAGGATGAGGACAGTATCAGCAGGATGGGGACAGTATCAGGAGGATGAGGACAGTATCAGCAGGATGAGGACAGTATCAGCAGGATGAGGACAGTATCAGGAGGATGAGGACAGTATCAGCAGGATGAGGACAGTATCAGCAGGCTGGGGACAGTATCAGCAGGATGAGGACAGTATCAGCAGGATGAGGACAGTATCAGGAGGATGAGGACAGTATCAGGAGGATGAGGACAGTATCAGGAGGATGAGGACAGTATCAGCAGGATGGGGACAGTATCAGCAGGATGGGGACAGTATCAGCAGGATGGGGACAGTATCAGCAGGATGGGGACAGTATCAGCAGGATGGGGACAGTATCAGCAGGATGGGGACAGTATCAGGAGGATGGGGACAGTATCAGCAGGATGGGGACAGTATCAGGAGGATGGGGACAGTATCAGCAGGATGGGGACAGTATCAGCAGGATGGGGACAGTATCAGCAGGATGGGGACAGTATCAGGAGGATGGGGACAGTATCAGCAGGATGGGGACAGTATCAGGAGGATGGGGACAGTATCAGCAGGATGGGGACAGTATCAGCAGGATGGGGACAGTATCAGGAGGATGGGGACAGTATCAGCAGGATGGGGACAGTATCAGCAGGATGGGGAGAGTATCAGCAGGATGAGGACAGTATCAGCAGGATGGGGACAGTATCAGGAGGATGGGGACAGTATCAGCAGGATGAGGACAGTATCAGCAGGATGAGGACAGTATCAGCAGGATGGGGACAGTATCAGCAGGATGGGGACAGTATCAGCAGGATGGGGACAGTATCAGCAGGATGGGGACAGTATCAGCAGGATGGGGACAGTATCAGGAGGATGGGGACAGTATCAGGAGGATGGGGACAGTATCAGCAGGATGGGGACAGTATCAGCAGGATGGGGACAGTATCAGCAGGATGGGGACAGTATCAGCAGGGTGGGGACAGTATCAGGAGGATGGGGACAGTATCAGCAGGATGGGGACAGTATCAGGAGGATGGGGACAGTATCAGCAGGATGGGGACAGTATCAGGAGGATGGGGACAGTATCAGGAGGATGGGGACAGTATCAGGAGGATGGGGACAGTATCAGGAGGATGGGGACAGTATCAGCAGGATGGGGACAGCATCAGCAGGATGGGGACAGCATCAGCAGGATGGGGACAGTATCAGCAGGATGGGGACAGTATCAGCAGGATGGGGACAGTATCAGGAGGATGAGGACAGTATCAGCAGGATGGGGACAGTATCAGCAGGATGGGGACAGTATCAGCAGGATGGGGACAGTATCAGGAGGATGAGGACAGTATCAGCAGGATGGGGACAGTATCAGCAGGATGGGGACAGTATCAGCAGGATGGGGACAGTATCAGGAGGATGGGGACAGTATCAGCAGGATGGGGACAGTATCAGCAGGATGGGGACAGTATCAGCAGGATGGGGACAGTATCAGCAGGATGGGGACAGTATCAGCAGGATGGGGACAGTATCAGGAGGATGGGGACAGTATCACCAGGATGGGGACAGTATCAGCAGGATGGGGACAGTATCAGCAGGATGGGGACAGTATCAGGAGGATGGGGACAGTATCAGCAGGATGGGGACAGTATCAGCAGGATGGGGACAGTATCAGGAGGATGGGGACAGTATCAGCAGGATGGGGACAGTATCAGCAGGATGGGGACAGTATCAGGAGGATGGGGACATTATCAGCAGGCTGGGGACAGTATCAGGAGGATGAGGACAGTATCAGCAGGATGGGGACAGTATCAGCAGGATGGGGACAGTATCAGCAGGATGGGGACAGTATCAGGAGGATGAGGACAGTATCAGCAGGATGGGGACAGTATCAGCAGGATGGGGACAGTATCAGCAGGATGGGGACAGTATCAGGAGGATGGGGACAGTATCAGCAGGATGGGGACAGTATCAGCAGGATGGGGACAGTATCAGGAGGATGGGGACAGTATCAGGAGGATGGGGACAGTATCAGCAGGATGGGGACAGTATCAGGAGGATGGGGACAGTATCAGGAGGATGGGGACAGTATCAGCAGGATGGGGACAGTATCAGCAGGATGGGGACAGTATCAGCAGGATGGGGACAGTATCAGGAGGATGGGGACAGTATCAGGAGGATGGGGACAGTATCAGCAGGATGGGGACAGTATCAGCAGGATGGGGACAGTATCAGCAGGATGGGGAGAGTATCAGCAGGATGGGGAGGAAGGTGGGGACAGTATCAGCAGGATGGGGAGGAAGGTGGGGACAGTATCAGCAGGCTGGGGAGGAAGGTGGGGAGAGTATCAGCAGGATGGGGAGAGTATCAGCAGGCTGGGGAGGAAGGTGGGGAGAGATTCAGCAGGCTGGGGAGAGTATCAGCAGGATTGGGACAGTATCAGCAGGATGGGGACAGTATCAGCAGGATGGGGAGAGTATCAGCAGGATGGGGACAGTATCAGCAGGATGGGGAGAGTATCAGCAGGATGGGGACAGTATTAGCAGGCTGGGGAGGAAGGTGGGGAGAGTATCAGCAGGATGGGGAGGAAGGTGGGGACAGTATCAGCAGGATGGGGACAGTATCAGCAGGCTGGGGACAGTATCAGCAGGATGGGGACAGTATCAGCAGGCTGGGGACAGTATCAGCAGGATGGGGACAGTATCAGCAGGCTGGGGAGAGTATCAGCAGGCTGGGGAGAGTATCAGCAGGCTGGGGAGAGTATCAGCAGGCTGGGGAGAGTATCAGCAGGCTGGGGAGAGTATCAGCAGGCTGGGGACAGTATCAGCAGGCTGGGGAGAGTATCAGCAGGCTGGGGAGAGTATCAGCAGGCTGGGGAGAGTATCAGCAGGCTGGGGAGAGTATCAGCAGGCTGGGGAGAGTATCAGCAGGCTGGGGACAGTATCAGCAGGCTGGGGAGAGTATCAGCAGGCTGGGGAGAGTATCAGCAGGCTGGGGAGAGTATCAGCAGGCTGGGGAGAGTATCAGCAGGCTGGGGACAGTATCAGCAGGATGGGGACAGTATCAGCAGGATGGGGACAGTATCAGCAGGCTGGGGAGAGCATCAGCAGGCTGGGGAGAGCATCAGCAGGCTGGGGAGAGTATCAGCAGGCTGGGGAGAGTATCAGCAGGCTGGGGAGAGTATCAGCAGGCTGGGGAGAGTATCAGCAGGCTGGGGAGAGTATCAGCAGGCTGGGGAGAGTATCAGCAGGCTGGGGAGAGTATCAGCAGGATGGGGAGAGTATCAGCAGGATGGGGAGAGTATCAACAGGATGGGGAGAGTATCAGCAGGCTGGGGAGAGTATCAGCAGGCTGGGGAGAGTATCAGCAGGCTGGGGACAGTATCAGCAGGATGGGGAGAGTATCAGCAGGCTGGGGACAGTATCAGCAGGCTGGGGAGAGTATCAGCAGGCTAGGGACAGTATCAGCAGGCTGGGGAGAGTATCAGCAGGCTGGGGAGAGTATCAGCAGGCTGGGGAGAGTATCAGCAGGCTGGGGAGAGTATCAGCAGGCTGGGGACAGTATCAGCAGGCTGGGGAGAGTATCAGCAGGCTGGGGAGAGTATCAGCAGGCTGGGGAGAGTATCAGCAGGCTGGGGAGAGTATCAGCAGGATGGGGAGAGTATCAGCAGGATGGGGAGAGTATCAGCAGGATGGGGAGAGTATCAGCAGGCTGGGGACAGTATCAGCAGGATGGGGAGAGTATCAGCAGGCTGGGGACAGTATCAGCAGGCTGGGGACAGTATCAGCAGGCTGGGGAGAGTATCAGCAGGCTGGGGACAGTATCAGCAGGCTGGGGAGAGTATCAGCAGGCTGGGGAGAGTATCAGCAGGATGGGGACAGTATCAGCAGGCTGGGGAGAGTATCAGCAGGCTGGGGACAGTATCAGCAGGATGGGGAGAGTATCAGCAGGATGGGGACAGTATCAGCAGGCTGGGGAGAGTATCAGCAGGATGGGGACAGTATCAGTAGGCTGGGGACAGTATCAGCAGGCTGGGGAGAGTATCAGCAGGCTGGGGACAGTATCAGTAGGCTGGGGACAGTATCAGCAGGCTGGGGAGAGTATCAGCAGGCTGGGGAGAGTATCAGCAGGATGGGGACAGTATCAGTAGGCTGGGGACAGTATCAGCAGGCTTGGGAGGAAGGTGGGGAGAGTATCAGCAGGCTGGGGACAGTATCAGCAGGATGGGGACAGTATCAGCAGGCTGGGAACAGTATCAGCAGGATGGGGACAGTATCAGCAGGCTGGGGACAGTATCAGCAGGATGGGGACAGTATCAGCAGGATGGGGACAGTATCAGCAGGATGGGGACAGTATCAGCAGGCTTGGGAGGAAGGTGGGAAGAGTATCAGCAGGCTGGGGAGAGTATCAGCAGGCTGGGGACAGTATCAGCAGGCTGGGGAGAGTATCAGCAGGATGGGGACAGTATCAGCAGGATGGGGACAGTATCAGCAGGCTGGGGAGAGTATCAGCAGGCTGGGGAGAGTATCAGCAGGCTGGGGAGAGTATCAGCAGGATGGGGACAGTATCAGCAGGATGGGGAGAGTATCAGCAGGCTGGGGACAGTATCAGCAGGATGGGGAGAGTATCAGCAGGATGGGGAGAGTATCAGCAGGCTGGGGACAGTATCAGCAGGCTGGGGATTATTATTATTATAATCAAAAAGAAGCGCTAAGCCACAAGGACTATACAGCGCTGCAGGGCAGGAAGGAAGCGAGGGCATCAGGTGGCAAAAGGGAGATGGATGAGCAACAGGTTACGGATAACAGCGGGGCAGTGGATGGTGAAAGGGTAAAGGGCAGCAAGAGACTGAACCAGAAAGGGCTGAGGGGAGTGCGAAAAGTATCATCAGAGTTTGTGGAGTAAATCAGTCGTTGTCAAGAAGTCAATGAGAGAGTCAGGATTAAAGGAGGGTCCATCAGCAAGAAGGGAAGGTAAAGAGAGAGTAGGAGAACGAAGACGACGTTGGAGGTAAATTCTGCGTGCTCGTTGATAGAGAGGGCAGTCTAACAGAATGTGGCTAATCGATACTGGAACTTGACACTGCTCACAGAGAGGAACAGGGTGCCTCTCCATGAGATACCCATGAGTAAGACGAGTGTGGCCAATGCGAAGGCGGGAGAGAGTGGTCTCCCAACCTCGGCACTGATGACAAGAAGACGGCCAGTAACCTATGCTCGGTTTAATAGAATGAAGTTTGTTACCGAGCAGAGTTGACCAACGTTGTTGCCAACGGGTGCGAAGGTGGGTAGCTATTGCAGCAAAATAGTCCAGAAATGGAACACCTCGATAGGAAATTGGTAGGTCATATACTGCTGACCGCGCAGCAGTGTCTGCCTGTTCATTGCCCTGTACGTCGACATGACCAGGGACCCAACAAAAAACAATATCTTTATGTTTGGTAGAGATACGGCGTAGCCAAAGTTGGATACGGAGAACTAGGGGATGAGATGTATCAAATTTTCGTATAGCCTGTAGAGCACTAAGGGAGTCTGAGACTACTACAAATGATGACACAGGCATAGATGCGATACGAATAAGTGCTGCAAGAATGGCATACAGTTCAGCAGTAAAAATGCTAGCTGAAGATAGTAAATGCCCTCGTACGACGCTGTCCGGAAACACTGCTGCGAATCCGACGCCGTCTGAAGACTTAGAGCCATCTGTGTACACAGCGGTGGCATGAGAATGAGAGTGGAAGTGATCAAGAAAAAGAGAGCGGGAAGCCACCGTAGGCAGTTGAGCTTTCGAGCAAGGGAGTGAGAAAGAACAGACCCGAACAGCTGGAACTTCCCAGGGGGGTAGGGAAAAGTGAGATGCTACATGAACATATAAAGGTGGTAACTGAAGGGAAGACAAGAGTGAAAGTAGGCGAAGAGAAAAGGGACGGAGCAAACAGGGGCGGCGAACGAATAAAGAATGTCTACTAATATCTGTGACCATTCTATAAATGGAAGGATTGTGTAGATCGTGAGAGCGTACATAGTAACGAAGGCAATGGGCATCACGGCGATCAGACAAGGATGGAACATTTGCTTCTGTATAGAGGCTCTCAACAGGGGAAGAGCGAAAAGCACCAAGGCACAAACGTAAGCCTTGGTGATGGATAGAGTTAAGGCTAGAGAGAGTAGCAGGAGAGGCCGCGGAATAAATCTGGTCACCATAATCGAGTTTCGATAAAACGAGGGCTGAATGTAGGCGAAGCAGAGTTCGACGATCAGCTCCCCAGGAAAGATGAGCAAGGGTTTTAAGAAGGTTTAGCCGGCTGTGACAAGTTGCCTTCAGAGAGGTAATGTGAGGTTTCCAGGTTAACCGACGGTCAAAGAGAAGGCCTAGAAACCTGACTGTATCACGTTCGGGGATACGGGAGCCATAGAGATACAAAGGATGATCGGAGATAACAGAGCGTCTAGTGAAAGTAATTTGGTGAGTTTTGGTACTTGAAAATTTAAACCCATGTGTGGTGGCCCAAGTGGAAACACGGTCGACCGCATGCTGGAGAGAAACTGCAATAAGGTGACAGTCAGCGCCTGCACAAGCAATAGCGAAGTCATCAACATAGAGTGATGACCAAATATTGGGTGGAAGAACAGAGGCCAAATCATTTATAGCAAGGAGAAAAAGTGTTGTGCTTAGAACACATCCCTGAGGGACACCTTCAGCTTGGACGAAGTCCGGGGAAAGAACATTATTGACTCGAACACGGAAATGTCTGTCAGTTAAAAAGTTCTTAAGGAAGGATGGTAGATTGCCTCGGAGGCCTAAGGAATGGGCCTGGGCCAAAATATTATACCTCCAAGTTGTGTCATATGCCTTCTCAAGGTCAAAAAATATGGCAATAACTGAGTGATTATTCGCAAAGGCATTACGAACATACGTATCCAAGCGTAGTAAGGGGTCTATGGTAGAACGACCCTTACGAAAGCCATATTGACTAGCGGAGAGACTGTTGTGAGTCTCTAAATACCACATTAAACGTCGATTTACGAGGCGTTCCATCATTTTGCAAACTGCACTTGTAAGAGCGATGGGGCGATAGTGGGAGGCATCATGTCCTGTAGTACCCGGTTTGCGGAAAGGGAGAACAATGGCAGATTTCCACAGCTGGGGAAGAACTCCTTGTGCCCAAATAAGATTGAAGAGGTGTAAGAGGACTACAAGGGCTGACCGATGTAAATGTTGTAACATACGAATATGAATGTCATCAGGCCCAGCTGCCGATGATCGGCAAGCTGAGAGCGTTGCCTCCAGTTCTTGAAGTGTAAAAGGCACATTATACTGTTCTTCTCCGAGAGAAGAAAAGTCCAAGGGTACTAACTCTCTGGCAGACTTTGAGGAAAGAAACGAGGGGCATAGATGGAGCCCTCGGGAAATACGGACCAGATGTGTGCCAAGTTCAATGGCAACGTCGAGAGGGTTTGCTATATCAACACCAGTGACCCGTAGAACAGGAGCCGGGTCAGGAGAGTATTTACCACTCAATTTCCTCACTTTTTTCCAGACTGCACTCATAGAAGAAGCAGAGGTGATGGTGGAAACATAGTCTCGCCAACAAGTGCGTTTAGCTTCACGGATGACACGGCGAGCGATCGCACGCTTCTGCTTAAAATCAACAAGTCTCTCAGCGGTTCTATTGTACCGGTACCTGCCCCATGCAGCACGTTTCAAACGTACTGCACGAGCACAAGCAGGAGACCACCAAGGCACGCACTTCTGAGAATGCCTGCCTGAGGTTTGGGGTATAGAATGAGAAGCTGCGGTATAAACTGATGTCGAGAAGATGTGTAGGAGCTCATCAATGGAGGATGAAGAAGGAACCTCACTAAAAGCAGTGAGGTGTGAGTAAAGATCCCAATTTGCCCGATCAAATTGCCAGCGAGGGCTACGGGAAGGTGGTGAATAGGAAGGAGAAGTAAGAATGATCGGAAAATGATCGCTGTCATGTAAGTCTGGTAGAACAGACCAGGTGAAGTCTAGTGCAGTGGAGGAAGAGCAGACTGATAGATCGATGCAAGAGAGAGTATGAGTACGAGGATCAAAATGGGTGGGAGTACCCGTATTTAAAACATGGAGGGGGTGAGAGGCAAGAAAAGCCTCCAACTGAATGCCACGTGAGTCACAATGAGACCCCCCCCAGAGGAAATGGTGGGCATTAAAATCACCAAGTAACAGAAGTGGTGGTGGTAAGGATGAAACAAGAAAGGCAAAGTCTGGGATAGAAAATGCTCGAGAAGGAGAGAGATATAAAGAACATATTGTAAACCACTTATTCAAGTGGATACGGGCTGCAGTGTAATGCAGCGAGGTATGGACAAATAGTTGACAGTACGGAATATCATTGCGTAGAAGAAGGGCACTTTCATTAAAGGTCCCATCTGAGAAAGGATCCGAAGAATACAATAAATTATAGCCTGAGATAGGTTGGAAAACAGCCGAGTGTAATTTTGGTTCTTGTAAGCAAGCACCAACAGGGGAAAACCTGGAAAGCAACATCTGAAGCTCACCCCGATTACCCCTGAGGCCGCGGATATTCCACTGTAAATAGGCCATGATTGGCGATGAAGAAAATATCAGGAATCTGTAGGTAAAGGCACCTACGGACTAGAGGGGTTAGAAAAGTCAACGTGTGGTGGCATTGGAAGATGTTCAAGTAGCGAAGGAACGGAGCGTTGTGAAGAATGGGGTTGTGAAGATGGAGGAGAGGGAAGAGAAGGAACAGGAAGTGAATCAGTGTCCATTGAAGGTTTAGTCTCTGCAATATATTCTGAAATGGCTTCAAGTGTTTCTGAATTCAAAGATGTATGGGAAACCATATTGGAGATAGGAGGAGGAGGGTGAGTAAAGATTGGGACAGTAATGGACTGTACCAAAGTAGAGGGGGAGGGAAAAGTGTAAGGGACTGGAGATGAAGTGTGGGGGGGGACAGAAGAGGTAGAAACCTGGGAGGTGACAGAAGAGGGAGAAACTTGGGAGGGGACGGGGGTGGAAGGCATAGTACGAGGAGGAGGGTGAATCTCCACACTTGTAATAGAGCCAGAGAGAGGGGAAGAACTAGGTACAGAGACTGGAAAGGTAACGTGTGGAGGTGGAAGAAGGGAAGGAAGGGGCAAAGAAGATTTGAGCAATGTGGATTTTTTGGACTTCTGAGTAGAGGGGCGATTGGTATTAGGTGTCGTACGAGGTCTTGTCGATACTGGGGCTTGTGAGGAAGGACGCGAAGATGTGAGAACAGACTGAGTTGTAGTCGGGACGTCAGAGCCAAGGACAGCAAAAGGATTAGATGCCGTAATGGCTATGGGAGGGGTAACAACAGAGGAGGCTGCAGAAGATGGGACCCCAGAAGTGGGGGGATGTTTGGAAACACGAGAATAAGAAACACGGGGTAGTCTCCCTTGGAGGCGGAGATGAGTAACTGCCATAGCATAAGGGAGACCTTCTGCCTCTTTGAGGCAACGGATTTCACGTTCATTTAAGTAGACCTGGCAACGGCGGGAGTACGAAGGGTGAGCTTCATTACAATTAAGGCAAGATGGAGGTTGACTGCAAGATGTATTAGAATGGTTGTCGGCACCACAGACTGGGCATTCGGCCATAGATCTGCAATATTTCGCTGGGTGACCAAAACGCCAGCAATTTCTACATTGTTGCGGTGTAGGTATCACCTTTCGAACTTGTAACCGATGTCCCGCGACATATACAGAGGACGGGAGTTCTCGGCTGTCAAAAGTTAAACGAGCCACATTGCAAGGGTAACGTCTCCGCCCCCGGGCAGGAAGGACATAAGTGTCTACTTTGAGGATTGGGAGATCCTGGAGTTCCAGCTGTTCAAAAATGTCATTGCCACATGACTGGAAATTCTGTTGGACTATGGTATGGGGCAGAATGACAGTACCACTACAAGAATTGAGAGAAAGATGTTTTTCAATAGTGATAGGAGTAGTATCGATATTCGAAAGGAGAGAAAGATCATGAGCTTGGGTAGCATTCTGGACAGTGACGATGCGCGTACCGCTCTTGAGAGCGTGAAATGAAATATCTCTGCCAACATGACGCAGGAGCGCTTTGGCAATACTATGGTCAGAAAGGTAGGCAGAAGAAGAAGTTGGTCTTAAAGTAAAGAATTTAGTCCATTGTGTGGTCCGAAACTGAGCGTGGAGAGGGAGTGCTTGACGTGTCGGTCGTTTCCGAGTAGAATGGGAAGGTAACGACGGAGCATCATCAGGAGATTGACGTTGGCGTTTAGGAGTAGGACCGGAGTTGGTCCGGCATGAAATGGGTGGGCGATTCGAAAATTGCCGTACCGTAGAGGGAGAAGCCGGAAGCATAGTCAAAGGAGAGCGGAGTTCAGACAAATCGAAGGAGTCAGTCGAAGCCCCGGTACCTGAAGCGGGTGAGGAAACAGCACCAGCAAGAGGTACAGGGGCATCAGGAGTGTCCGAAGAGTGGTCTAAACACAAGGCAGGGTCAGAATGGGGTGCGGTATCAAGAAGGGGCCCGGGGGTAGTGGTTTCATGGACTAGGGCTGCCATGGTTAGGTTACTCCTTTGCTTTTTGTTTTTAAGAAAAAAAAAGAAAGAAGAAAAGAAAATAAAAACAAAAAAAAGAATAAAAAAAAGGGGGGAGCGGGGAGGAATAGTTCCCAGGAGGAATGAAAGGGCCGGAAATCTCCCTCCGCGCCCAAGAGGACTCGACACCGCTAGTAGCGCAGATGCAGCATGGAACCCGTGCCATACCCTACCCTTCATGCCAGTAAACCAGCAATCCGGGATAGCAACCTCACATCTGCCGAGCTACCTCGGTGGACAAAAGAGAGGGCGGCCGGATATCCGCCACAAAGCATACCTCCTTCAGCCACCACCCCCGGAATCCGAAAGGTGGCTTCCAGAGATACACCCGTCGCCCAAAAGACACCCAAAGCTACTCCGGGATACCGGAGAGGGATCGGGACATCCCTAGGCAATCCAGATTCCACGGCAAACTACGCCACCGCCAAGAAACCTCAACGGAATGGGATCGACCCCGGTGTCCTTTCCCCTACCTAGGAACTAGCGCGCCTGTGGGAGAAATCACGAAGGCTAAAAAGAGGAAGGGCAAAAGGGAGGGGTGAGGAGGAGGAGGAGGAATGGAAAAAGGGGAGGATGGGGAGGATGGGATAGGGGAGGGGAGAATGGGGGGTAATTAGGTTCGGTCTGAGGAAGAAGACCGACAGGGCTAATTCCTCAGACCAAGAGCCTCTTCACCACGCCAAGGAGCCCCCCTTGAAGAGGAGCAGGCTGGGGAGAGTATCAACAGGCTGGGGACAGTATCAGCAGGATGGGGAGAGTATCAGCAGGCTGGGGACAGTATCAGCAGGATGGGGAGAGTATCAGCAGGATGGGGAGAGTATCAGCAGGATGGGGAGAGTATCAGCAGGATGGGGAGAGTATCAGCAGGATGGGAGAGTATCAGCAGGATGGGGAGAGTATCAGCAAGATGGGGACAGTATCAGCAGGATGCGGAGAGTATCAGCAGGATGGGGAGAGTATCAGCAGGATGGGGAGGAAGGTAGGGACAATATCAGCAGGATGGGGAGAGTATCAGCAGGATGGGGAGAGTATCAGCAGGATGGGAGAGTATCAGCAGGATGGGGAGAGTATCAGCAGGATGGGGACAGTATCAGCAGGATGCGGAGAGTATCAGCAGGATGGGGAGAGTATCAGCAGGATGGGGAGGAAGGTAGGGACAATATCAGCAGGATGGGGACAGTATCAGCAGGATGGGGAGAGTATCAGCAGGATGGGGAGAGTATCAGCAGGATGGGGAGGAAGGTGGGGACAGTATCAGCAGGATGGGGAGGAAGGTGGGGACAGTATCAGCAGGATGGGGAGAGTATCAGCAGGATGGGGAGAGTATCAGCAGGATGGGGAGAGTATCAGCAGGATGGGGACAGTATCAGCAGGATGGGGAGGAAGGTGGGGACAGTATCAGCAGGATGGGGAGGAAGGTGGGGACAGTATCAGCAGGATGGGGAGGAAGGTGGGGACAGTATCAGGGATGGGGAGAGTATCAGTATCAGCAGGATGGGGAGAGTATCAGCAGGATGGGGACAGTATCAGCAGGATGGGGAGAGTATCAGCAGGATGGTGACAGTATCAGCAGGATGGGGAGAGTATCAGCAGGATGGGGAGAGTATCAGCAGGATGGGGAGAGTATCAGCAGGCTGGGGACAGTATCAGCAGGCTGGGGACAGTATCAGCAGGCTGGGGACAGTATCAGCAGGCTGGGGACAGTATCAGCAGGCTGGGGACAGTATCAGCAGGCTGGGGAGGAAGGTGGGGAGAGTATCAGCAGGATGGGGACAGTATCAGCAGGCTGGGGAGGAAGGTGGGGAGAGTATCAGCAGGATGGGAAGAGTATCAGCAGGATGGGGACAGTATCAGCAGGCTGGGGAGGAAGGTGGGGACAGTATCAGCAGGATGGGGAGAGTATCAGCAGGATGGGGAGGAAGGTGGTGACAGTATCAGCGGGCTGGGGACAGTATCAGCAGGCTGGGGAGGAAGGTGGGGACAGTATCAGCAGGCTGGGGAGGAAGGTGGTGACAGTATCAGCAGGCTGGGGAGGAAGGTGGTGACAGTATCAGCAGGCTGGGGAGGAAGGTGGTGACAGTATCAGCAGGATATCAGCTGGGGAGGCAGGCTGGGGAGGAAGGTGGGGACAGTATCAGCAGGCTGGGGAGGAAGGTGGGGACAGTATCAGCAGGCTGGGGAGGAAGGTGGGGACAGTATCAGCAGGCTGGGGAGGAAGGTAGTGACAGTATCAGCAGGCTGGGGAGGAAGGTGGTGACAGTATCAGCAGGATGGGGAGGAAGGTGGTGACAGTATCAGCAGGCTGGGGAGGAAGGTGGAGACAGTATCAGCAGGCTGGAGAGGAAGGTGGGGACAGTATCAGCAGGCTGGGGAGGAAGGTGGTGACAGTATTAGCAGGCTGGGGAGGAAGGTGGGGACAGTATTAGCAGGCTGGGGAGGAAGGTGGTGACAATATCAGCAGGCTGGAGAGGAAGGTGGGGACAGTATCAGCAGGCTGGGGAGGAAGGTGGGGACAGTATTAGCAGGCTGGGGAGGAAGGTGGTGACAGTATTGGCAGGCTGGGGAGGAAGGTGGTGACAGTATTGGCAGGCTGGGGAGGAAGGTGGGGACAGTATTGGCAGGCTGGGGAGGAAGGTGGGGACAGTATTGGCAGGCTGGGGAGGAAGGTGGGGACAGTATTAGCAGGCTGAGGAGGAAGGTGGGGACAGTATTAGCAGGCTGGGGAGGAAGGTGGGGACAGTATCAGCAGGCTGGGGAAGAAGGTGGGGTCAGTATCAGCAGGCTGGGGAGGAAGGTGAGGACAATATCAGCAGGCTGCGGAGGAAGGTGGGGACAGTATCAGCAGGATGGGGAGAGTATCAGCAGGCTGGGGAGGAAGGTGGGGACAGTATCAGCAGGATGGGGAGAGTATCAGCAGGATGGGGAGAGTATCAGCAGGATGGGGAGAGTATCAGCAGGATGGGGAGAGTATCAGCAGGATGGGGAGAGTATCAGCAGGATGGGGAGAGTATCAGCAGGATGGAGAGAGTATCAGCAGGATGGGGACAGTATCAGCAGGCTGGGGAGGAAGGTGGGGACAGTATCAGCAGGATGGGGAGAGTATCAGCAGGATGGGGAGGAAGGTGGGGACAGTATCAACAGGATGGGGAGAGTATCAGCAGGATGGGGAGAGTATCAGCAGGATGGGGAGAGTATCAGCAGGATGGGGAGAGTATCAGCAGGATGGGAGAGTATCAGCAGGATGGGGAGAGTATCAGCAGGATGGGGACAGTATCAGCAGGATGCGGAGAGTATCAGCAGGATGGGGAGAGTATCAGCAGGATGGGGAGGAAGGTAGGGACAATATCAGCAGGATGGGGAGAGTATCAGCAGGCTGGTGAGGAAGGTGGGGACAGTATCAGCAGGATGGGGAGAGTATCAGCAGGCTGGGGACAGTATCAGCAGGATGGGGAGAGTATCAGCAGGATGGGGAGAGTATCAGCAGGATGGGGACAGTATCAGCAGGATGGGGAGGAAGGTGGGGACAGTATCAGCAGGATGGGGAGAGTATCAGCAGGATGGGGAGAGTATCAGCAGGATGGGGAGAGTATCAGCAGGATGGGGAGAGTATCAGCAGGATGGGGACAGTATCAGCAGGATGGGGAGGAAGGTGGGGACAGTATCAGCAGGCTGGGGAGGAAGGTAGGGACAGTATCAGCAGGATGGGGAGAGTATCAGCAGGATGGGGAGAGTATCAGCAGGATGGGGACAGTATCAGCAGGATGGGGAGAGTATCAGCAGGATGGTGACAGTATCAGCAGGATGGGGAGAGTATCAGCAGGATGGGGAGAGTATCAGCAGGATGGGGAGAGTATCAGCAGGATGGGGAGAGTATCAGCAGGATGGGGACAGTATCAGCAGGATGGGGAGAGTATCAGCAGGCTGGGGAGAGTATCAGCAGGATGGGGAGAGTATCAGCAGGATGGGGAGAGTATCAGCAGGCTGGGGAGGAAGGTGGGGACAGTATCAGCAGGATGGGGACAGTATCAGCAGGCTGGGGATGGGGAGAGTATCAGCAGGATGGGAAGAGTATCAGCAGGATGGGGACAGTATCAGCAGGGGGAGGAAGGTGGGGACAATGGGGACAGTATCAGCAGGATGGGGAGAGTATCAGCAGGCTGGGGACAGTATCAGCAGGCTGGGGAGAGTATCAGTATCAGCAGGCTGGGGAGAGTATCAGCAGGCTGGGGACAGTATCAGCAGGCTGGGGAGCAATGTGGGGACAGTATCAGCAGGCTGGGGAGAGTATCAGCAGGCTGGGGACAGTATCAGCAGGCTGGGGACAGTATCAGCAGGCTGGGGAGAGTATCAGCAGGCTGGGGACAGTATCAGCAGGCTGGGGACAGTATCAGCAGGATGGGGAGAGTATCAGCAGGATGGGGACAGTATCAGCAGGCTGGGGAGGAAGGTGGGGAGAGTATCAGCAGGATGGGTAACAATGTGGGGAGAGTCAATGGTAGCTCCACACTGCTCAGTGTTAAACACAGCTCGGGGGTTACAATTACATAATCAACAACAGTTTAATTGGTTAAAACAGAAGCAAGACAACTCAGCCTGACGTCGTACAATATAAAGTTAAACTTCCCATTAGTCACTGTTAAAGTGGTCCCTTTATGGGAGGGAAGCAGGTGAAGGGATCTTCATCCAAGGACTCACGACTACTCTCCCCTTACTTGACTCAAACCTCATTGCCTCCCATTCCCAGGTGCTGTATGACCCCTTATGGGTTTACCACTTCACCATAAACAAATTTAGAAACATTCAAGTGATGTGCTATACGCTGTCAGTTTTTCAAATATTTTTTTTTATTAATTAACACATCGGCTGTTTCCCACCAAGGCAGTGTGACCCACCAAGGCAGTGTGACCCACCAAGGTAGTGTGACCCACCAAGGTAGTGTGACCCACCAAGGTAGTGTGACCCACCAAGGCAGTGTGACCCACCAAGGCAGTGTGACCCACCAAGGCAGTGTGACCCACCAAGGCAGTGTGACCCACCAAGGCAGTGTGACCCACCAAGGTAGTGTGACCCACCAAGGTAGTGTGACCCACCAAGGTAGTGTGACCCACCAAGGTAGTGTGACCCACCAAGGTAGTGTGACCCACCAAGGTAGTGTGACCCACCAAGGTAGTGTGACCCACCAAGGTAGTGTGACCCACCAAGACAGTGTGACTCACCAAGGTAGTGTGACCCACAAAGGCAGTGTGACTCACCAAAGTCGTGTCACCCATCAAGTCAGGGTGACCCACCAAGGCAGTGTGACCCACCAAGATAGTGTCACTCAAAAAGACAGTGTGACTACCAGGACAGTGTGACCCACAAAGGCAGTGTGACCCATCAAGGCAGTGTGACCCACCAAGGCAGTGTGACCCACCAAGGCAGTGTGACCCACCAAGGTAGTGTGACCCACCAAGGCAGTGTGACCCACCAAGGCAGTGTGACCCACCAAGGCAGTGTGACCCACCAAGGCAGTGTGACCCACCAAGGTAGTGTGACCCACCAAGGCAGTGTGACCCACCAAGGCAGTGTGACCCACCAAGGCAGTGTGACCCACCAAGGCAGTGTGACCCACCAAGGCAGTGTGACCCACCAAGGCAGTGTGACCCACCAAGGCAGTGTGACCCACCAAGGTAGTGTGACCCACCAAGGCAGTGTGACCCACCAAGGCAGTGTGACCCACCAAGGCAGTGTGACCCACCAAGGCAGTGTGACCCACCAAGGCAGTGTGACCCACCAAGGCAGTGTGACCCACCAAGGCAGTGTGACCCACCAAGGCAGTGTGACCCACCAAGGCAGTGTGACCCACCAAGGCAGTGTGACCCACCAAGGCAGTGTGACCCACCAAGGCAGTGTGACCCACCAAGGCAGTGTGACCCACCAAGGCAGTGTGACCCACCAAGGCAGTGTGACCCACCAAGGCAGTGTGACCCACCAAGGCAGTGTGACCCACCAAGGGAGTGTGACCCACCAAGGGAGTGTGACCCACCAAGGGAGTGTGACCCACCAAGGGAGTGTGACCCACCAAGGCAGTGTGACCCACCAAGGCAGTGTGACCCACCAAGGCAGTGTGACCCACCAAGGCAGTGTGACCCACCAAGGCAGGGTGACCCACCAAGGCAGGGTGACCCACCAAGGCAGTGTGACCCACCAAGGCAGTGTGACCCACCAAGGCAGTGTGACCCACCAAGGCAGGGTGACCCACCAAGGCAGGGTGACCCACCAAGGCAGTGTGACCCACCAAGGCAGTGTGACCCACCAAGGCAGTGTGACCCACCAAGGCAGTGTGACCCACCAAGGCAGTGTGACCCACCAAGGCAGGGTGACCCACCAAGGCAGGGTGACCCACCAAGGCAGTGTGACCCACCAAGGCAGTGTGACCCACCAAGGCAGTGTGGCCCACCAAGGCAGGGTGACCCACCAAGGCAGGGTGACCCACCAAGGCAGTGTGACCCACCAAGGCAGTGTGACCCACCAAGGCAGTGTGACCCACCAAGGCAGTGTGACCCACCAAGGCAGTGTGACCCACCAAGGCAGTGTGACCCACCAAGGCAGGGTGACCCACCAAGGCAGGGTGACCCACCAAGGCAGTGTGACCCACCAAGGCAGTGTGACCCACCAAGGCAGTGTGACCCACCAAGGCAGGGTGACCCACCAAGGCAGTGTGACCCACCAAGGCAGTGTGACCCACCAAGGCAGGGTGACCCACCAAGGCAGGGTGACCCACCAAGGCAGGGTGACCCACCAAGGCAGTGTGACCCACCAAGGCAGGGTGACCCACCAAGGCAGGGTGACCCACCAAGGCAGGGTGACCCACCAAGGCAGTGTGACCCACCAAGGCAGTGTGACCCACCAAGGCAGTGTGACCCACCAAGGCAGTGTGACCCACCAAGGCAGTGTGACCCACCAAGGCAGTGTGACCCACCAAGGCAGGGTGACCCACCAAGGCAGGGTGACCCACCAAGGCAGGGTGACCCACCAAGGCAGTGACCCACCAAGGCAGTGTGACCCACCAAGGCAGTGACCCACCAAGGTAGTGTGACCCAAGGCAGTGTGACCCACCAAGGCAGTGACCCACCAAGGCAGTGTGACCCAAGGCAGGGTGACCCACCAAGGCAGTGTGACCCACCAAGGCAGGGTGACCCACCAAGGCAGTGTGACCCACCAAGGCAGGGTGACCCACCAAGGCAGGGTGACCCACCAAGGCAGTGTGACCCACCAAGGCAGTGTGACCCACCAAGGCAGGGTGACCCACCAAGGCAGGGTGACCCACCAAGGCAGGGTGACCCACCAAGGCAGTGTGACCCACCAAGGCAGTGTGACCCACCAAGGCAGTGTGACCCACCAAGGCAGTGTGACCCACCAAGGCAGGGTGACCCACCAAGGCAGGGTGACCCACCAAGGCAGTGTGACCCACCAAGGCAGTGTGACCCACCAAGGCAGTGTGACCCACCAAGGCAGTGTGACCCACCAAGGCAGGGTGACCCACCAAGGCAGTGTGACCCACCAAGGCAGTGTGACCCACCAAGGCAGTGTGACCCACCAAGGCAGTGTGACCCACCAAGGCAGGGTGACCCACCAAGGCAGGGTGACCCACCAAGGCAGTGTGACCCACCAAGGCAGTGTGACCCACCAAGGCAGTGTGACCCACCAAGGCAGTGTGACCCACCAAGGCAGTGTGACCCACCAAGGCAGGGTGACCCACCAAGGCAGTGTGACCCACCAAGGCAGTGTGACCCACCAACGCAGTGTGACCCACCAAGGAAGGGTGACCCACCAAGGCAGGGTGGCCCACCAAGGCAGTGTGACCCACCAAGGCAGGGTGACCCACCAAGGCAGGGTGACCCACCAAGGCAGGGTGACCCACCAAGGCAGGGTGACCCACCAAGGCAGGGTGACCCACCAAGGCAGGGTGACCCACCAAGGCAGGGTGACCCACCAAGGCAGGGTGACCCACCAAGGCAGGGTGACCCAAGGCAGTGTGACCCACCAAGGCAGTGTGACCCACCAAGGCAGTGTGACCCACCAAGGCAGTGTGACCCACCAAGGCAGTGTGACCCACCAAGGCAGTGTGACCCACCAAGGCAGGGTGACCCACCAAGGCAGGGTGACCCACCAAGGCAGGGTGACCCACCAAGGCAGTGTGACCCACCAAGGCAGTGTGACCCACCAAGGCAGTGTGACCCACCAAAGCAGTGTGACCCAAGGCAGTGTGACCCACCGAAGCAGTGTCACCCACCAAGGCAGTGTGATCCACCAAGGCAGTGTGACCCACCAAGGCAGGGTGACCCACCAAGGCAGTGTGACCCACCAAGGCAGGGTGACCCACCAAGGCAGGGTGACCCACCAAGGCAGGGTGACCCACCAAGGCAGTGTGACCCACCAAGGCAGGGTGACCCACCAAGGCAGGGTGACCCACCAAGGCAGTGTGACCCACCAAGGCAGGGTGACCCACCAAGGCAGGGTGACCCACCAAGGCAGGGTGACCCACCAAGGCAGTGTGACCCACCAAGGCAGGGTGACCCACCAAGGCAGGGTGACCCACCAAGGCAGGGTGACCCACCAAGGCAGGGTGACCCAAGGCAGGGTGACCCACCAAGGCAGGGTGACCCACCAAGGCAGGGTGACCCACCAAGGCAGGGTGACCCACCAAGGCAGGGTGACCCACCAAGGCAGGGTGACCCACCAAGGCAGGGTGACCCACCAAGGCAGGGTGACCCACCAAGGCAGGGTGACCCAAAAAAGAAAAACTTTTGCCATCATTCACTCCATCACTGTTTTGCCAGAGGTGCACTTACACTACAGTTATGAAACTGCAACACTAACACCCCTCCTTCAGAGTGTTGCCACTGTACTTCCCATCTCCAGGACTCAAGTGTGCCCTGCCGATTTTCCTGAATCCCTTTATAAATATTATCCAACTCACACTCCAACAGCACGTCAAGTCCTAAAAACCATTTGTCTCGGTTTGCTCCTATCTAACACGCTGATGCATGCTTGCTGGAAGTCCAAGCCCCTCGCACACAAAACCTCCTTTACGACCTCCCTCCAACCTTTCCTAGGCTGTCCTTTACCCCCTCCCTCCAACCTTTCCTAGGCTGTCCTTTACCCCCTCCCTCCAACCTTTCCTAGGCTGACCTTTACCCCCTCCCTCCAACCTTTCCTAGGCTGTCCTTTACCCCCTCCCTCCAACCTTTCCTAGGCTGTTCTTTACCCCCTCCCTCCAACCTTTCCTAGGCTGTCCTTTACCCGCTCCCTCCAACCTTTCCTAGGCTGTCCTTTACCCCCTCCCTCCAACCTTTCCTAGGCTGTCCTTTACCCCCTCCCTCCAACCTTTCCTAGGCTGACCTTTACCCCCTCCCTCCAACCTTTCCTAGGCTGTCCTTTACCCCCTCCCTCCAACCTTTCCTAGGCTGTCCTTTACCCCCTCCCTCCAACCTTTCCTAGGCTGTCCTTTACCCCCTCCCTCCAACCTTTCCTAGGCTGTCCTTTACCCCCTCCCTCCAACCTTTCCTAGGCTGTCCTTTACCCCCTCCCTCCAACCTTTACTAGGCTGTCCTTTACCCCCTCCCTCCAACCTTTCCTAGGCTGTCCTTTACCCCCTCATTCCAACCTTTCCTAGGCTGTCCTTTACCCCCTCCCTCCAACCTTTCCTAGGCTGTCCTTTACCCCCTCCCTCCAACCTTTCCTAGGCTGACCTTTACCCCCTCCCTCCAACCTTTCCTAGGCTGTCCTTTACCCCCTCCCTCCAACCTTTCCTAGGCTGTCCTTTACCCCCTCCCTCCAACCTTTCCTAGGCTGTCCTTTACCCCCTCCCTCCAACCTTTCCTAGGCTGTCCTTTACCCCCTTCCTCCAACCTTTCCTATGCTGTCCTTTACCCCCTCCCTCCAACCTTTCCTAGGCTGTCCTTTACCCCCTCCCTCCAACCTTTCCTAGGCTGTCCTTTACCCCCTCCCTCCAACCTTTCCTAGGCTGACCTTTACCCCCTCCCTCCAACCTTTCCTAGGCTGTCCTTTACCCCCTCCCTCCAACCTTTCCTAGGCTGTCCTTTACCCCCTCCCTCCAACCTTTCCTAGGCTGTCCTTTACCCCCTCCCTCCAACCTTTCCTAGGCTGTCCTTTACCCCCTCCCTCCAACCTTTCCTAGGCTGACCTTTACCCCCTCCCTCCAACCTTTCCTAGGCTGTCCTTTACCCCCTCCCTCCAACCTTTCCTAGGCTGTCCTTTACCCCCTCCCTCCAACCTTTCCTAGGCTGTCCTTTACCCCCTCCCTCCAACGTTTCCTAGGCTGTCCTTTACCCCCTCCCTCCAACCTTTCCTAGGCTGTCCTTTACCCCCTCCCTCCAACCTTTCCTAGGCTGTCCTTTACCCCGTCCCTCCAACCTTTCCTAGGCTGTCCTTTACCCCCTCCCTCCAACCTTCCCTAGGCTGTCCTTTACCCCCTCCCTCCAACCTTTCCTAGGTTGACCTCTACCCCCACCTTCCCTCCACTAGAGATTTAGACACTCATTCTATTTTTGTTGAATCCTCTCTACACGGCTGAACCATCTCAACAACTCCTCCTCAGCCCTCCGGATAATAGTTTTGGTAATCCCGCACTTCCTCCTAATTCCCAAACTACGAATTCTATGCATTATATTCACACCACACATTGCCCTAAGACACGACATCTTAATCCAATATGCATGCTTGTGAAGGCTATTTTGGTAACTTACCATGAGAGGTATGTGGTATAACTTACCATGAGAGGTATGTGCTATAACTTACCATGAGAGGTATGTGGTATAACTTACCATGAGAGGTATGTGGTATAACTTACCATGAGAGGTATGTGCTATAACTTACCATGAGAGGTATGTGGTATAACTTACCATGAGAGGTATGTGGTATAACTTACCATGAGAGGTATGTGGTATAACTTACCATGAGAGGTATGTGGTATAACTTACCATGAGAGGTATGTGCTATAACTTACCATGAGAGGTATGTGGTATAACTTACCATGAGAGGTATGTGCTATAACTTACCATGAGAGGTATGCGGTATAACTTACCATGAGAGGTATGCGGTATAACTTACCATGAGAGGTATGCGGTATAACTTACCATGAGAGGTATGTGGTATAACTTACCACAAGAGGTATGTGGTATAACTTACCATGAGAGGTATGTGGTATAACTTACCATGAGAGGTATGTGGTATAACTTACCATGAGAGGTATGTGGTATAACTTACCATGAGAGGTATGTGGTATAACTTACCATGAGAGGTATGTGGTATAACTTACCATGAGAGGTATGTGGTATAACTTACCATGAGAGGTATGTGGTATAACTTACCACAAGAGGTATGTAGTATAATTTACCACAAGAGGTATGTGGTATAACTTACCATAAGATGTATGTGGTATAACTTACCACAAGAGGTATGTAGTATAACTTACCACAAGAGGTATGTGGTATAACTTACCACAAGAGGTATGTGGTATAACTTACCACAAGAGGTATGTGGTATAACTTACCACAAGAGGTATGCGGTATAACTTACCACAAGAGGTATGCGGTATAACTTACCACAAGAGGTATGCGGTATAACTTACCACAAGAGGTATGCGGTATAACTTACCACAAGAGGTATGTGGTATAACTTACCACAAGAGGTATGCGGTATAACTTACCACAAGTGGTATGTGGTATAACTTACCACAAGTGGTATGTGGTATAACTTACCATAAGAGGTATGTGGTATAACTTACCATAAGAGGTATGCGGTATAACTTACCACAAGATGTATGTGGTATAACTTACCACAAGTGGTATGTGGTATAACTTACCATAAGAGGTATGTGGTATAACTTACCATAAGAGGTATGTGGTATAACTTACCATAAGAGGTATGCGGTATAACTTACCACAAGATGTATGCGGTATAACTTACCACAAGTGGTATGTGGTATAACTTACCATAAGAGGTATGTGGTATAACTTACCATAAGAGGTATGTGGTATAACTTACCACAAGATGTATGTGGTATAACTTACCACAAGTGGTATGTGGTATAACTTACCATGAGAGGTATGTGGTATAACTTACCATAAGAGGTATGTGGTACAACTTACCACAAGTGGTATGTGGTACAACTTACCACAAGTGGTATGTGGTACAACTTACCACAAGTGGTATGTGGTATAACTTACCATAAGAGGTATGTGGTATAACTTACCACAAGTGGTATGTGGTATAACTTACCATAAGAGGTATGTGGTATAACTTACCATAAGATGTATGTGGTATAACTTACCATAAGAGGTATGTGGTATAACTTACCATAAGATGTATGTGGTATAACTTACCATAAGAGGTATGTGGTATAACTTACCATAAGAGGTATGTGGTATAACTTACCATAAGAGGTATGTGGTATAACTTACCATAAGATGTATGTGGTATAACTTACCATAAGAGGTATGTGGTATCTCTAAGCTACTAGCTTCAGGTTCGGCACATTACTGTAGCAAGGTACATATGGTTAACCTAACTGACCTTGGTA
>NC_091358.1:23649767-23724767 GCF_038502225.1 Cherax quadricarinatus | reverse complement strand
CATTCACCATCATTCAGTCAAGAGTTGTCTGGTCAGTAGTCTGGAGACATCACTAAAGACAGCCGCAGAATGACTGATAAGAAGAAACTACTAGCAGAGAAAACTTAAATTTTGCTCCATGATAGTTTTTATAAATTACTGACCAAAACATCATCACCAACAAACATTAACTTTAAAGAAAGTTCCAGTTAACAAAATTGTCTTCTTACCAAATTTGTCTAGCAAACATCTGTGGTCAGTGGTACTAGTGTAGCACCTAGAACAAGTGGTCAGTGGTACTAGTGTAACACCTAGAACAAGTGGTCAGTGGTACTAGTGTAGCACCTAGAACAAGTGGTCAGTGGTACTAGTGTAGCACCTAGAACAAGTGGTCAGTGGTACTAGTGTAACACCTACAACAAGTGGTCAGTGGTACTAGTGTAACACCTAGAACAAGTGGTCAGTGGTACTAGTGTAACACCTAGAACAAGTGGTCAGTGGTACTAGTGTAACACCTACAACAAGTGGTCAGTGGTACTAGTGTAACACCTAGAACAAGTGGTCAGTGGTACTAGTGTAACACCTACAACAAGTGGTCAGTGGTACTATTGTAACACCTAGAACAAGTGGTCAGTGGTACTAGTGTAACACCTAGAACAAGTGGTCAGTGGTACTAGTGTAGCACCTAGAACAAGTGGTCAGTGGTACTAGTGTAACACCTAGAACAAGTGGTCAGTGGTACTAGTGTAACACCTAGAACAAGTGGTCAGTGGTACTAGTGTAACACCTAGAACAAGTGGTCAGTGGTACTAGTGTAGCACCTAGAACAAGTGGTCAGTGGTACTAGTGTAACACCTAGAACAAGTGGTCAGAGGTACTAGTGTAACACCTAGAACAAGTGGTCAGTGGTACTAGTGTAGCACCTAGAACAAGTGGTCAGTGGTACTAGTGTAGCACCTAGAACAAGTGGATGCAACATCCCAGCAATTCCAGGAACAGCTGTTAAAAATTGACCACTGTCTGGAAAATCTTCCAGCTCCTGCACCCAACATCTTGCTCCTGGGGGATTTCAACTTAAGGCACCTAAAATGGAGGAATATAGCAAATAATATTGTTGCAGAAATAACACCAGGAGGCAGCTCTGATGAAAACTCACACTCACACGAGCTTTTAAATCTCTGCACAAAATTCAATTTAAACCAGCAAATAATAGAGCCTACAAGACTGGAGAATACACTAGACCTCATCTTCACTAACAATGATGATCTGATAAGAAATGTCACCATATCAAAAACAATATACTCAGATCACAACATAATTGAGGTTCAGACATGTATGCATGGAGCCCCAGACCGACAAAATGAGACTAGTCATGAGGGAGCATTCACCAAATTCAACTTCAATAACAAAAACATAAAGTGGGACCAAGTAAACCAAGTCCTAACCGATATAAGCTGGGAAGATATACTAAGCAACACAGACCCAAACTTATGCCTAGAACAGATTAACTCGGTGGCACTCGATGTATGCACAAGGCTTATTCCTCTAAGAAAAAGGAGGAGTAGATGTAAAATAGAAAGAGACAGGCGCTCCCTTTACAGGCGACGGAAAAGAATAACAGAGCGGCTAAAAGAGGTCAATATATCTGAAATGCGCAGGGAGACACTGGTCAGAGAAATAGCAAGCATCGAACTTAAGCTAAAAGAATCCTTTAGGAGTCAGGAATCGCGGGAAGAACTAAAAGCCATAAATGAAATCGAAAGAAACCCAAAGTATTTCTTCTCCTATGCCAAATCAAAATCGAGAACAACGTCCAGTATTGGGCCCCTACTTAAACAAGATGGGTCCTACACAGATGACAGCAAGGAAATGAGTGAGCTACTCAAGTCCCAATATGACTCAGTTTTTAGCAAGCCGCTAACCAGACTGAGAGTCGAAGACCAAAATGAATTTTTTATGAGAGAGCCACAAAATTTGACTAACACAAGCCTATCCGATGTTATCCTGACGCCAAATGACTTCGAACAGGCGATAAATGACATGCCCATGCACTCTGCCCCAGGGCCAGACTCATGGAACTCTGTGTTCATCAAGAACTGCAAGAAGCCCCTATCACGAGCCTTTTCCATCCTATGGAGAGGGAGCATGGACACGGGGGTCGTCCCTCAGTTACAAAAAACAACAGACATAGCCCCACTCCACAAAGGGGGCAGTAAAGCAACAGCAAAGAACTACAGACCAATAGCACTAACATCCCATATCATAAAAATCTTTGAAAGGGTCCTAACAAGCAAGATCACCACCCATCTAGAAACCCATCAGTTACACAACCCAGGGCAACATGGGTTTAGAACAGGTCGCTCCTGTCTGTCTCAACTACTGGATCACTACGACAAGGTCCTAAATGCACTAGAAGACAAAAAGAATGCAGATGTAATATATACAGACTTTGCAAAAGCCTTCGACAAGTGTGACCATGGCGTAATAGCGCACAAAATGCGCGCTAAAGGAATAACAGGAAAAGTCGGTCGATGGATCTATAATTTCCTCACTAACAGAACACAGAGAGTAGTCGTCAACAGAGTAAAGTCCGAGGCAGCTACGGTGACAAGCTCTGTCCCACAAGGCACAGTACTAGCTCCCATCTTGTTCCTCATCCTCATATCCGACATAGACAAGGATGTCAGCCACAGCACCGTGTCTTCCTTTGCAGATGACACCCGAATCTGCATGACAGTGTCTTCCATTGCAGACACTGCAAGGCTCCAGGCGGACATCAACGAAATCTTTCAGTGGGCTGCAGAAAACAATATGAAGTTCAACGATGAGAAATTTCAATTACTCAGATATGGTAAACATGAGGAAATTAAATCTTCATCAGAGTACAAAACAAATTCTGGCCACAAAATAGAGCGAAACACCAACGTCAAAGACCTAGGAGTGATTATGTCGGAGGATCTCACCTTCAAGGACCATAACATTGTATCAATCGCATCTGCTAGAAAAATGACAGGATGGATAATGAGAACCTTCAAAACTAGGGAGGCCAAGCCCATGATGACACTCTTCAGGTCACTTGTTCTATCTAGGCTGGAATATTGCTGCACTCTAACAGCACCTTTCAAGGCAGGTGAAATTGCCGACCTAGAAAATGTACAGAGAACTTTCACGGCGCGCATAACGGAGATAAAACACCTCAATTACTGGGAGCGCTTGAGGTTTCTAAACCTGTATTCCCTGGAACGCAGGAGGGAGAGATACATGATTATATACACCTGGAAAATCCTAGAGGGACTAGTACCAAACTTGCACACGAAAATCACTCACTACGAAAGCAAAAGACTTGGCAGACGATGCACCATCCCCCCAATGAAAAGCAGGGGTGTCACTAGCACGTTAAGAGACCATACAATAAGTGTCAGGGGCCCGAGACTGTTCAACTGCCTCCCAGCACACATAAGGGGGATTACCAACAGACCCCTGGCAGTCTTCAAGCTGGCACTGGACAAGCACCTAAAGACAGTTCCTGATCAGCCGGGCTGTGGCTCGTACGTTGGTTTGCGTGCAGCCAGCAGCAACAGCCTGGTTGATCAGGCGCTGATCCACCAGGAGGCCTGGTCACAGACCGGGCCGCGGGGGCGTTGACCCCCGAAACTCTCTCCAGGTAAACTCCAGGTAGTGTAACACCTAGAACAAGTGGTCAGTGGTACTAGTGTAACACGTAGAACAAGTGGTCAGTGGTACTAGTGTAACACCTAGAACAAGTGGTCAGTGGTACTAGTGTAGCACCTAGAACAAGTGGTCAGTGGTACTAGTGTAGCACCTAGAACAAGTGGTCAGTGGTACTAGTGTAGCACCTAGAACAAGTGGTCAGTGGTACTAGTGTAGCACCTAGAAGAAGTGGTCAGTGGTACTAGTGTAGCACCTAGAACAAGTGGTCAGTGGTACTAGTGTAGCACCTAGAACAAGTGGTCAGTGGTACTAGTGTAACACCTAGAACAAGTGGTCAGTGGCACTAGTGTAATGCCTACAACAAGTGGTCAGTGGTACTAGTGTAACACCTACAACAAGTGGTCAGTGGTACTAGTGTAACACCTAGAACAAGTGGTCAGTGGTACTAGTGTAGCACCTAGAACAAGTGGTCAGAGGTACTAGTGTAACACCTAGAACAAGTGGTCAGTGGTACTAGTGTAACACCTAGAACAAGTGGTCAGTGGTACTAGTGTAACACCTAGAACAAGTGGTCAGTGGTACTAGTGTAACACCTAGAAAAAGTGGTCAGTGGTACTAGTGTAACCCCTAGAACAAGTGGTCAGTGGTACTAGTGTAACACCTAGAACAAGTGGTCAGTGGTACTAGTGTAACACCTAGAACAAGTGGTCAGTGGCACTAGTGTAACACCTAGAACAAGTGGTCAGTGGTACTAGTGTAACACCTAGAACAAGTGGTCAGTGGTACTAGTGTAACACCTAGAACAAGTGGTCAGTGGTACTAGTGTAACACCTAGAACAAGTGGTCAGTGGTACTAGTGTAACACCTAGAACAAGTGGTCAGTGGTACTAGTGTAACACCTAGAACAAGTGGTCAGTGGTACTAGTGTAACACCTAGAACAAGTGGTCAGTGGTACTAGTGTAACACCTAGAACAAGTGGTCAGTGGTACTAGTGTAACACCTAGAACAAGTGGTCAGTGGTACTAGTGTAACACCTAGAACAAGTGGTCAGTGGTACTAGTGTAGCACCTAGAACAAGTGGTCAGTGGTACTAGTGTAACACCTAGAACAAGTGGTCAGTGGTACTAGTGTAACACCTAGAACAAGTGGTCAGTGGTACTAGTGTAACACCTAGAACAAGTGGTCAGTGGCACTAGTGTAACACCTAGAACAAGTGGTCAGTGGCACTAGTGTAACACCTAGAACAAGTGGTCAGTGGTACTAGTGTAACACCTAGAACAAGTGATCATTGGTACTAGTGTAACACCTAGAACAAGTGGTCAGTGGTACTAGTGTAACACCTAGAACAAGTGATCAGTGGCACTAGTGTAACACCTAGAACAAGTGGTCAGTGGTACTAGTGTAACACCTACAACAAGTGGTCAGTGGCACTAGAGTAACACCTAGAACAAGTGATCAGTGGCACTAGTGTAACACCTAGAACAAGTGGTCAGTGGCACTAGTGTAACACCTAGAACAAGTGGTCAGTGGCACTAGTGTAACACCTAGAACAAGTGGTCAGTGGTACTAGTGTAGCACCTAGTACAAGTGGTCAGTGGTACTAGTGTAGCACCTAGAACAAGTGGTCAGTGGTACTAGTGTAACACCTAGAACAAGTGGTCAGTGGCACTAGTGTAACACCTAGAACAAGTGGTCAGTGGCACTAGTGTAACACCTAGAACAAGTGGTCAGTGGCACTAGTGTAACACCTAGAACAAGTGGTCAGTGGTACTAGTGTAACACCTAGAACAAGTGGTCAGTGGTACTAGTGTAACACCTAGAACAAGTGGTCAGTGGTACTAGTGTAACACCTAGAACAAGTGGTCATTGGTACTAGTGTAACACCTAGAACAAGTGGTCAGTGGTACTAGTGTAACACCTAGAACAAGTGGTCAGTGGTATTAGTGTAGCACCTAGAACAAGTGGTCAGTGGTACTAGTGTAACAACTAGAACAAGTGGTCAGTGGTACTATTGTAACACCTAGAACAAGTGGTCAGTGGTACTAGTGTAACACCTAGAACAAGTGGTCAGTGGTACTAGTGTAGCACCTAGAACAAGTGGTCAGTGGTACTAGTGTAACACCTAGAACAAGTGGTCAGTGGTACTAGTGTAACACCTAGAACAAGTGGTCAGTGGCACTAGTGTAACACCTAGAACAAGTGGTCAGTGGCACTAGTGTAACACCTAGAACAAGTGGTCAGTGGTACTAGTGTAACACCTAGAACAAGTGATCATTGGTACTAGTGTAACACCTACAACAAGTGGTCAGTGGCACTAGAGTAACACCTAGAACAAGTGATCAGTGGCACTAGTGTAACACCTAGAACAAGTGGTCAGTGGTACTAGTGTAACACCTAAAACAAGTGGTCAGTGGTACTAGTGTAACACCTAGAACAAGTGGTCAGTGGTAGAGTAACACCTAGAACAAAGTGGTCAGTGGTACTAGTGTAACACCTAGAACAAGTGGTCAGTGGTACTAGTGTAACACCTAGAACAAGTGGTCAGTGGTACTAGTGTAACACCTAGAACAAGTGGTCAGTGGTACTAGTGTAACACCTAGAACAAGTGGTCAGTGGTACTAGTGTAACACCTAGAACAAGTGGTCAGTGGTACTAGTGTAACACCTAGAACAAGTGGTCAGTGGTACTAGTGTAACACCTAGAACAAGTGGTCAGTGGTACTAGTGTAGCACCTAGAACAAGGGGTCAGTGGTACTAGTGTAGCACCTAGAAAAAGTGGTCAGTGGCACTAGTGTAACACCTAGAACAAGTGGTCAGTGCTACTAGTGTAACACCTAGAACAAGTGGTCAGTGGCACTAGTGTAACACCTAGAACAAGTGGTCAGTGGCACTAGTGTAGCACCTAGAACAAGTGGTCAGTGGCACTAGTGTAACACCTAGAACAAGTGGTCAGTGGTACTAGTGTAACACCTAGAACAAGTGGTCAGTGGCACTAGTGTAACACCTAGAACAAGTGCTCAGTGGTACTAGTGTAACACCTAGACCAAGTGGTCAGTGGTACTAGTGTAACACCTAGAACAAGTGGTCAGTGGTACTAGTGTAGCACCTAGTACAAGTGGTCAGTGGTACTAGTGTAGCACCTAGAACAAGTGGTCAGTAGCACTAGTGTAACACCTAGAACAAGTGGTCAGTGGCACTAGTGTAACACCTAGAACAAGTGGTCAGTGGCACTAGTGTAACACCTAGAACAAGTGGTCAGTGGTACTAGTGTAGCACCTAGTACAAGTGGTCAGTGGTACTAGTGTAGCACCTAGAACAAGTGGTCAGTGGTACTAGTGTAACACCTACAACAAGTGGTCAGTGGCACTAGTGTAACACCTAGAACAAGTGGTCAGTGGCACTAGTGTAGCACCTAGAACAAGTGGTCAGTGGCACTAGTGTAACACCTAGAACAAGTGGTCAGTGGCACTAGTGTAACACCTAGAACAAGTGGTCAGTGGCACTAGTGTAACACCTAGAACAAGTGGTCAGTGGTACTAGTGTAACACCTAGAACAAGTGGTCAGTGGTACTAGTGTAACACCTAGAACAAGTGGTCAGTGGTACTAGTGTAACACCTAGAACAAGTGGTCAGTGGCACTAGTGTAACACCTAGAACAAGTGGTCAGTGGTACTAGTGTAACACCTAGAACAAGTGGTCAGTGGTACTAGTGTAACACCTAGAACAAGTGGTCAGTGGCACTAGTGTAACACCTAGAACAAGTGGTCAGTGGTACTAGTGTAACACCTAGAACAAGTGGTCAGTGGTACTAGTGTAACACCTAGAACAAGTGGTCAGTGGCACTAGTGTAGCACCTAGAACAAGTGGTCAGTGGCACTAGTGTAGCACCTAAAACAAGTGGTCAGTGGCACTAGTGTAACACCTAGAACAAGTGGTCAGTGGTACTAGTGTAACACCTAGAACAAGTGGACAGTGGTACTAGTGTAACACCTAGAACAAGTGGTCAGTGGTACTAGTGTAGGACCTATTACAAGTGGTCAGTGGCACTAGTGTAGGACCTAGAACAAGTGGTCAGTGGCACTAGTGTAACACCTAGAACAAGTGGTCAGTGGTACTAGTGTAACACCTAGAACAAGTGGTCAGTGGTACTAGTGTAACACCTAGAACAAGTGGTCAGTGGCACTAGTGTAACACCTAGAACAAGTGTTCAGTGGTACTAGTGTAACACCTAGAACAAGTGGTCAGTGGTACTAGTGTAACACCTAGAACAAGTGGTCAGTGGTACTAGTGTAGGACCTAGAACAAGTGGTCAGTGGTACTAGTGTAACACCTAGAACAAGTGGTCAGTGGTACTAGTGTAACACCTAGAACAAGTGGTCAGTGGCACTAGTGTAACACCTAGAACAAGTGGTCAGTGGCACTAGTGTAACACCTAGAACAAGTGTTCAGTGGTACTAGTGTAACACCTAGAACAAGTGGTCAGTGGTACTAGTGTAACACCTAGAACAAGTGGTCAGTGGTACTAGTGTAACACCTAGAACAAGTGGTCAGTGGCACTAGTGTAACACCTAGAACAAGTGGTCAGTGGCACTAGTGTAACACCTAGAACAAGTGGTCAGTGGCACTAGTGTAACACCTAGAACAAGTGGTCAGTGGCACTAGTGTAACACCTAGAACAAGTGGTCAGTGGTACTAGTGTAACACCTAGAACAAGTGGTCAGTGGTACTAGTGTAACACCTAGAACAAGTGGTCAGTGGTACTAGTGTAACACCTAGAACAAGTGGTCAGTGGCACTAGTGTAACACCTAGAACAAGTGGTCAGTGGCACTAGTGTAACACCTAGAACAAGTGGTCAGTGGTACTAGTGTAACACCTAGAACAAGTGGTCAGTGGTACTAGTGTAACACCTAGAACAAGTGGTCAGTGGCACTAGTGTAACACCTGGAACAAGTGGTAAGTGGTACTAGTGTAACACCTGGAACATGTGGTCAGTGGTACTAGTGTAACACCTAGAACAAGTGGTCAGTGGAACTAGTGTAGCACCTAGAACAAGTGGTCAGTGGAACTAGTGTAGCACCTAGAACAAGTGGTCAGTGGAACTAGTGTAGCACCTAGAACAAGTGGTCAGTGGAACTAGTGTAGCACCTAGAACAAGTGGTCAGTGGAACTAGTGTAGCACCTAGAACAAGTGGTCAGTGGAACTAGTGTAGCACCTAGAACAAGTGGTCAGTGGAACTAGTGTAACACCTAGAACAAGTGGTCAGTGGAACTAGTGTAACACCTAGAACAAGTGGTCAGTGGTACTAGTGTAACACCTAGATCAAGTGGTCAGTGGTACTAGTGTAACACCTAGAACAAGTGGTCAGTGGAACTAGTGTAACACCTAGAACAAGTGGTCAGAGGAACTAGTGTAACACCTAGAACAAGTGGTCAGTGGTACTAGTGTAACACCTAGAACAAGTGGTCAGTGGTACTAGTGTAACACCTAGAACAAGTGGTCAGTGGTACTAGTGTAACACCTAGAACAAGTGGTCAGTGGCACTAGTGTAACACCTAGAACAAGTGGTCAGTGGCACTAGTGTAACACCTAGAACAAGTGGTCAGTGGTACTAGTGTAACACCTAGAACAAGTGGTCAGTGGTACTAGTGTAACACCTAGAACAAGTGGTCAGTGGTACTAGTGTAACACCTACAACAAGTGGCCAGTGGCACTAGTGTAACACCTAGAACAAGTGGTCAGTGGTACTAGTGTAACACCTAGAACAAGTGGTCAGTAGTACTAGTGTAACACCTAGAACAAGTGGTCAGTGGTACTAGTGTAACACCTAGAACAATTGGTCAGTGGCACTAGTGTAACACCTAGAACAAGTGATCAGTGGCACTAGTGTAAGACAACAAGTGGTCAGTGGTACTACTGTAACACCTAGAACAAGTGGTCAGTGGCACTAGTGTAACACCTAGAACAAGTGATCAGTGGCACTAGTGTAACACAACAAGTGGTCAGTGGTACTCTTGTAACACCTAGAACAAGTGGTCAGTGGTACTATTGTAACACCTAGAACAAGTGGTCAGTGACACTAGTGTAACACAATAAGTGGTCAGTGGTACTATTGTAACACCTAGAACAAGTGGTCAGTGGTACTAGTGTAACACCTAGAACAAGTGGTCAGTGGCACTAGTGTAACACCTAAAACAAGTGGTGATCAGTAGCACTTGTGTAACACCTAGAACAAGTGGTCAGTGGTACTAGAGTAACACCTAGAACAAGTGGTAAGAGGTACTAGTGTAGCACCTAGAACAAGTGGTCAGTGGTACTAGTGTAGCACCTAGAACAAGTGGTCAGTGGTACTAGTGTAGCACCTAGAACAAGTGGTCAGTGGCACTAGTGTAACACAACAAGTGGTCAGTGGTACTAGTGTAACACCTAGAACAAGTGGTCAGTGGCACTAGTGTAATGCCTACAACAAGTGGTCAGTGGCACTAGTGTAACACCTAGAACAAGTGGTGATCAGTGGCACTAGTGTAACACCTAGAACAAGTGGTCAGTGGTACTAGTGTAGCACCTAGAACATGTGGTCAGTGGTACTAGTGTAACACCTACAACAAGTGGTCAGTGGCACTAGTGTAACACCTAGAACAAGTGGTCAGTGGTACTAGTGTAACACCTAGAACAAGTGGTCAGTGGTACTAGTGTAACACCTAGAACAAGTGGTCAGTGGTACTAGTGTAACACCTAGAACAAGTGGTCAGTGGTACTAGTGTAACACCTAGAACAAGTGGTCAGTGGTACTAGTGTAACACCTAGAACAAGTGGTCAGTGGCACTAGTGTAACACCTAGAACAAGTGGTCAGTGGCACTAGTTTAACACCTAGAACAAGTGGTCAGTGGTACTAGTGTAACACCTAGAACAAGTGGTCAGTGGCACTAGTGTAACACCTAGAACAAATGGTCAGTGGTACTAGTGTAACACCTAGAACAAGTGGTCAGTGGTACTAGTGTAACACCTAGAACAAGTGGTCAGTGGCACTAGTGTAGCACCTAGAACAAGTGGTCAGTGGCACTAGTGTAGCACCTAGAACAAGTGGTCAGTGGCACTAGTGTAACACCTAGAACAAGTGGTCAGTGGTACTACTGTAACACCTAGAACAAGTGGACAGTGGTACTAGTGTAACACCTAGAACAAGTGGTCAGTGGTACTAGTGTAGGACCTATTACAAGTGGTCAGTGGCACTAGTGTAGGACCTAGAACAAGCGGTCAGTGGCACTAGTGTAACACCTAGAACAAGTTGTCAGTGGTACTAGTGTAACACCTAGAACAAGTGGTCAGTGGTACTAGTGTAACACCTAGAACAAGTGGTCAGTGGTACTAGTGTAACACCTAGAACAAGTGGTCAGTGGTACTAGTGTAACACCTAGAACAAGTGGTCAGTGGTACTAGTGTAACACCTAGAACAAGTGGTCAGTGGTACTAGTGTAACACCTAGAACAAGTGGTCAGTGGCACTAGTGTAACACCTAGAACAAGTGTTCAGTGGTACTAGTGTAACACCTAGAACAAGTGGTCAGTGGTACTAGTGCAACACCTAGAACAAGTGGTCAGTGGTACTAGTGTAACACCTAGAACAAGTGGTCAGTGGTACTAGTGTAACACCTAGAACAAGTGGTCAGTGGCACTAGTGTAACACCTAGAACAAGTGGTCAGTGGCACTAGTGTAACACCTAGAACAAGTGGTCAGTGGTACTAGTGTAACACCTAGAACAAGTGGTCAGTGGCACTAGTGTAACACCTAGAACAAGTGGTCAGTGGTACTAGTGTAACACCTAGAACAAGTGGTCAGTGGTACTAGTGTAACACCTAGAACAAGTGGTCAGTGGTACTAGTGTAACACCTAGAACAAGTGGTCAGTGGCACTAGTGTAACACCTAGAACAAGTGGTCAGTGGCACTAGTGTAACACCTAGAACAAGTGGTCAGTGGTACTAGTGTAACACCTAGAACAAGTGGTCAGTGGTACTAGTGTAACACCTAGAACAAGTGGTCAGTGGCACTAGTGTAACACCTGGAACAAGTGGTCAGTGGTACTAGTTTAACACCTGGAACAAGTGGTCAGTGGTACTAGTGTAACACCTGGAACAAGTGGTCAGTGGAACTAGTGTAGCACCTAGAACAAGTGGTCAGTGGAACTAGTGTAGCACCTAGAACAAGTGGTCAGTGGAACTAGTGTAGCACCTAGAACAAGTGGTCAGTGGAACTAGTGTAGCACCTAGAACAAGTGGTCAATGGTACTAGTGTAACACCTAGATCAAGTGGTCAGTGGTACTAGTGTAACACCTAGTACAAGTGGTCAGTGGAACTAGTGTAACACCTAGAAAAAGTGGTCAGAGGAACTAGTGTAACACCTAGAACAAGTGGTCAGTGGTACTAGTGTAACACCTAGAACAAGTGGTCAGTGGTACTAGTGTAACACCTAGAACAAGTGGTCAGTGGTACTAGTGTAACACCTAGAACAAGTGGTCAGTGGCACTAGTGTAACACCTACAACAAGTGGTCAGTGGCACTAGTGTAACACCTAGAACAAGTGGTCAGTGGTACTAGTGTAACACCTAGAACAAGTGGTCAGTGGTACTAGTGTAACACCTAGAACAAGTGGTCAGTGGTACTAGTGTAACACCTACAACAAGTGGCCAGTGGCACTAGTGTAACACCTAGAACAAGTGGTCAGTGGTACTAGTTTAACACCTAGAACAAGTGGTCAGTGGTACTAGTGTAACACCTAGAACAAGTGGTCAGTGGTACTAGCGTAACACCTAGTACAAGTGGTCAGTGGTACTAGTGTAACACCTAGAACAATTGGTCAGTGGCACTAGTGAAACACCTAGAACAAGTGATCAGTGGCACTAGTGTAACACAACAAGTGGTCAGTGGTACTATTGTAACACCTAGAACAAGTGGTCAGTGGCACTAGTGTAACACAACTAGTGGTCAGTGGTACTATTGTAACACCTAGAACAAGTGGTCAGTGGTACCAGTGTAACACCTAGAACAAGTGGTCAGTGGCACTAGTGTAACACCTAGAACAAGTGGTCAGTGGTACTAGTGTAACACCTAGAACAAGTGGTCAGTGGTACTAGTGTAACACTTAGAACAAGTGGTAAGAGGTACTAGTGTAGCACCTAGAACAAGTGGTCAGTGGTACTAGTGTAGCACCTAGAACAAGTGGTCAGTGGTACTAGTGTAGCACCTAGAACAAGTGGTCAGTGGCACTAGTGTAACACAACAAGTGGTCAGTGGTACTAGTAAAACACCTAGAACAAGTGGTGATCAGTGGCACTAGTGTAACACCTAGAACAAGTGGTCAGTGCTACTAGTGTAGCACCTAGAACATGTGGTCAGTGGCACTAGTGTAACACTTAGAACAAGTGGTCAGTGGCACTAGTGTAACACTTAGAACATGTGGTCAGTGGCACTAGTGTAACACTTAGAACAAGTGGTCAGTGGCACTAGTGTAACACTTAGAACAAGTGGTCAGTGGCACTAGTGTAACACTTAGAACAAGTGGTCAGTGGCACTAGTGTAACACTTAGAACAAGTGGTCAGTGGCATTAGTGTAACACTTAGAACAAGTGGTGATCAGTGGCACTAGTGTAACACCTAGAACAAGTGGTCAGTGGCACTAGTGTAACACCTAGAACAAGTGGTCAGTGGCACTAGTGTAACACCTAGAACAAGTGGTCAGTGGCACTAGTGTAACACCTAGAACAAGTGGTCAGTGGCACTAGTGTAACACCTACAACAAGTGGTCAGTGGCACTAGTGTAACACCTAGAACAAGTGGTCAGTGGTACTAGTGTAACACCTAGAACAAGTGGTCAGTGGCACTAGTGTAACACCTAGAACAAGTGGTCAGTGGTACTAGTGTAACACCTAGAACAAGTGGTCAATGGTACTAGTGTAACACCTAGAACAAGTAGTCAGTGGCACTAGTGTAACACCTAGAACAAGTGGTGGTCAGTGGCACTAGTGTAACACCTAGAACAAGTGGTCAGTGATACTAGTGTAACACCTAGAACAAGTGGTCAGTGGTACTAGTGTAACACCTAGAACAAGTGGTGATCAGTGGCACTAGTGTAACACCTAGAACAAGTGGTCAGTTGTACTAGTGTAGCACCTAGAACAAGTGGTCAGTGGTACTAGTGTAACATCTAGAACAAGTGGTCAGTGGCACTAGTGTAACACCTAGAATAAGTGGTCAGTGGCACTAGTGTAACACCTAGAACAAGTGATCAGTGGTCCTAGTGTAACATCTAGAACAAGTCGTCAGTGGCACTAATGTAACACCTAGAACAAGTGATCAGTGACACTAGTGTAACATCTAGAACAAGTGGTCAGTGGCACTAGTGTAACACCTAGAACAAGTGATCAGTGGCACTAGTGTAACACCTAGAACAAGTGATCAGTGGCACTATTGTAACACCTAGAACAAGTGATCAGTGGCACTAGTGTAACACCTGGAACAAGTGGTGATCAGTGGCATTTGTGTAACACCTAGAACAAGTGATCAGTGATACTAGTGTAACACCTAGAACAAGTGGTGATAAGTGGCACTAGTGTAACACCTAGAACAAGTGGTCAGTGGTACTAGTGTAACACCTAGAACAAGTGGTCAGTGGTACTAGTGTAACACCTAGAACAAGTGGTCAGTGGCACTAGTGTAACACCTAGAACAAGTGGTCAGTGGCACTAGTGTAACACCTAGAACAAGTGGTCAGTGGTACTAGTGTAACACCTAGAACAAGTGGTCAGTGGTACTAGTGTAACACCTAGAACAAGTGGTCAGTGGTACTAGTGTAACACCTAGAACAAGTGGTCAGTGGTACTAGTGTAACACCTAGAACAAGTGGTCAGTGGTACTAGTGTAACACCTACAACAAGTGGCCAGTGGCACTAGTGTAACACCTAGAACAAGTGGTCAGTGGTACTAGTGTAACACCTAGAACAAGTGGTCAATGGTACTAGTGTAACACCTATAACAAGTGGTCAGTGGTACTAGTGTAACACCTAGAACAATTGGTCAGTGGCACTAGTGTAACACCTAGAACAAGTGATCAGTGGCACTAGTGTAACACAACAAGTGGTCAGTGGTACTATTGTAACACCTAGAACAAGTGGTCAGTGGTACTAGTGTAACACCTAGAACAAGTGGTCAGTGGCACTAGTGTAACACCTAGAACAAGTGGTGATCAGTAGCACTTGTGTAACACCTAGAACAAGTGGTCAGTGGTACTAGTGTAACACCTAGAACAAGTGGTCAGTGGCACTAGTGTAACACAAGTGGTCAGTGGTACTATTGTAACACCTAGAACAAGTGGTCAGTGGCACTAGTGTAACACAACAAGTGGTCAGTGGTACTATTGTAACACCTAGAACAAGTGGTCAGTGGTACTAGTGTAACACCTAGAACAAGTGGTCAGTGGTACTAGTGTAACACCTAGAACAAGTGGTAAGAGGTACTAGTGTAGCACCTAGAACAAGTGGTCAGTGGTGCTAGTGTAGCACCTAGAACAAGTGGTCAGTGGTACTAGTGTAGTACCTAGAACAAGTGGTCAGTGGCACTAGTGTAACACAACAAGTGGTCAGTGGTACTAGTGTAACACCTAGAACAAGTGGTGATCAGTGGCACTAGTGTAGCACCTAGAACAAGTGGTCAGTGGTACTAGTGTAGCACCTAGAACATGTGGTCAGTGGCACTAGTGTAACACTTAGAACAAGTGGTCAGTGGCACTAGTGTAACACTTAGAACAAGTGGTCAGTGGCACTAGTGTAACACCTAGAACAAGTGGTCAGTGGCACTAGTGTAACACTTAGAACAAGTGGTCAGTGGCATTAGTGCAACACTTAGAACAAGTGGTGATCAGTGGCACTAGTGTAACACTTAGAACAAGTGGTCAGTGGCATTAGTGTAACACTTCGAACAAGTGGTCAGTGGCATTAGTGTAACACTTAGAACAAGTGGTCAGTGGCACTAGTGTAACACTTAGAACAAGTGGTCAGTGGCATTAGTGTAACACTTAGAACAAGTGGTCAGTGGCACTAGTGTAACACTGAGAACAAGTGGTCAGTGACACTAGTGTAACACCTAGAACAAGTGGTCAGTGGCACTAGTGTAACACCTAGAACAAGTGGTCAGTGGTACTAGTGTAACACCTACAACAAGTGGTCAGTGGCACTAGTGTAACACCTACAACAAGTGGTCAGTGGCACTAGTGTAACACCTAGAACAAGTGGTCAGTGGTACTAGTGTAACACCTAGAACAAGTGGTCAGTGGTACTAGTGTAACACCTAGAACAAGTGGTCAGTGGCACTAGTGTAACACCTAGAACAAGTGGTGGTCAGTGGCACTAGTGTAACACCTAGAACAAGTGGTCAGTGATACTAGAGTAACACCTAGAACAAGTGGTCAGTGGTACTAGTTTAACACCTAGAACAAGTGGTCAGTGGCACTAGTGTAACACCTAGAACAAGTGGTGATCAGTGGCAGTAGTGTAACACCTAGAACAAGTGGTCAGTGGTACTAGTGTAACACCTAGAACAAGTGGTCAGTGGTACTAGTGTAGCACCTAGAACAAGTGGTCAGTGGTACTAGTGTAACACCTAGAACAAGTGGTCAGTGGTACTAGTGTAGCACCTAGAACAAGTGGTCAGTGGTACTAGTGTAACACCTAGAACAAGTGGTCAGTGGTACTAGTGTAACACCTAGAACAAGTGGTCAGTGGTACTAGTGTAGCACCTAGAACAAGTGGTCAGTGGTACTAGTGTAGCACCTAGAACAAGTGGTCAGTGGTACTAGTGTAGCACCTAGAACAAGTGGTCAGTGGTACTAGTGTAGCACCTAGAACAAGTGGTCAGTGGTACTAGTGTAGCACCTAGAACAAGTGGTCAGTGGTACTAGTGTAACACCTAGAACAAACGGTGATCAGTGGCACTAGTGTAACACCTAGAACAAGTGGTCAGTGGTACTAGTGTAGCACCTAGAACAAGTGGTCAGTGGTACTAGTGTAACACCTAGAACAAGTGGTGATCAGTGGCACTAGTGTAACACCTAGAACAAGTGGTCAGTGGTACTAGTGTAGCACCTAGAACAAGTGGTCAGTGGTACTAGTGTAGCACCTAGAACAAGTGGTCAGTGGTACTAGTGTAGCACCTAGAACAAGTGGTCAGTGGTACTAGTGTAGCACCTAGAACAAGTGGTCAGTGGCACTAGTGTAACACCTAGAATAAGTGGTCAGTGGCACTAGTGTAACACCTAGAACAAGTGAGCAGTGGTCCTAGTGTAACATCTAGAACAAGTCGTCAGTGGCACTAATGTAACACCTAGAACAAGTGATCAGTGACACTAGTGTAACATCTAGAACAAGTGGTCAGTGGCACTAGTGTAACACCTAGAACAAGTGATCAGTGGCACTAGTGTAACACCTAGAACAAGTGATCAGTGGCACTAGTGTAACACCTAGAACAAGTGATCAGTGGCACTAGTGTAACACCTGGAACAAGTGGTGATCAGTGGCACTTGTGTAACACCTAGAACAAGTGATCAGTGATACTAGTATAACACCTCGAACAAGTGGTCAGTGGTACTAGTGTAACACCTAGAACAAGTGGTCAGTGGTACTAGTGTAACACCTAGAACAAGTGGTCAGTGGCACTAGTATAACACCTAGAACAAGTGGTCAGTGGCACTAGTGTAACACCTAGAACAAGTGGTCAGTGGTACTAGTGTAACACCTAGAACAAGTGGTCAGTGGCACTAGTGTAACACCTAGAACAAGTGATCAGTGGTACTAGTGTAACACCTAGAACAAGTGATCAGTGGTACCTGTGTAACACCTAGAACAAGTGGTGGTCAGTGGTACTAGTGTAACACCTAGAACAAGTGGTGGTCAGTGGTACTAGTGTAACACCTAGAACAAGTGATCAGTGGTACTAGTGTAACACCTAGAACAAGTGATCAGTGGTACTAGTGTAACACCTAGAACAAGTGGTGATCAGTGGTACTAGTGTAGCACCTAGAGGAAGTGATCAGTGGTACTAGTGTAGCACCTAGAGGAAGTGATCAGTGGTACTAGTGTAACACCTAGAACAAGTGATCAGTGGTACTAGTTTAACACCAAGAGAATAAGTGGTGGTGAATGTTGGTTGGTCAGAAGTGATCTTGGTGGAGATGCCTGCGATCAGTTTCACAGATGCTCTACTACTCATGAAGCCAAGCCTGAAGACAAACTTCCTTACTGTGAGCCTGGTCAACCAGGTTATTGCTGCTAGTGACTGGCAGGCCCAGTCATCACATGTTGACTAATTTGGTAGCTAATGAACGAGACATGTATTGGTCATGTACTTATTGTGACCCCTGAATGGTTCACAATGTATATACAGTGGACCCCCGACATTCGATGCATTTTAACGCAAAAATTTCGCCTCGACATTTGATGGAAAACCCGACATTCGATACAATTTATACGAGACATGTCCACGTGTGGCCTGAACTGCCCCGTGTGTGCCAGTGTTTACAAGCCAGTCAGTGTGTGCGCATCTAAGGATACATTCGGTACATTCCATATTATCACTGTTTTTGGTGCTTGTTTCTGCAAAATAAGTCACCATGGGCCCCAGGAAAGCTTCTAGTGCCAACCCTTCAAGAAAAAAGGTGCTAATGACTATTGAAATGAAGAAAGAGATAATTGCAAAATACGAAAGTGGAGTGCGTGTGTCGGAGTGCATGATGACTTGGTAAAGAAATTGCCTGCAACTAGTGGTGATGCGAGTGAATCTAAGGCCAGCAAAGGTTGGTTTGAAAGATTTAAGAATCGTAGTGGCATACACAGTGTGTTAAGGCATGGTGAGGCTGCCAGTTCAAGTCCTAATGGAAGGGGATTCCCCTTCTAAACACTAACACCATCCACACTCTCCCCTCCTTCCATCCCATCAATCATCACCAGATCTTCATTAAAGGTAAGTGTCAATTATTCTATTGTTATTAATCTATTGTTATTGTTGTTATTGTAATTATTCTATTGCATTAAACTTAATATTTCATGTGGTAAACTTTTTTTTTCATACTTTTGGGTGTCTTGCACGGATTAATTTGATTTCCATTATTTCTTATGGGGAAAATTAATTCGACTTTCGATATTTTCTACATTCGATGAGCTCTCAGGAACGGATTAATATCGAATGTCGGGGGTCCACTGTAATGTATATTACATGATCATATAATTTTATATTGCTTATATTTGCGATATTAGCTAAACCGTAAAAGTATTGCTTTATATTATTATTTGACTTAGTTATATTATTCCGTAGGATGTAACATTTATATATTATTCAGTGCTCATAGTTTGTGAGTGTTAAGTAGCTGACAGCATTGTCTAACTACTGTAATTTTCACTCCGCTTGTTTTGCTGCCGGCTTCTGTGTTGCTGGGCAGCAGCAATCCACGTACAGTCACGTGATCAGGGAGGGGTGATCACACCTCACCTGGAGGAGAGTCTGCCTGGCCTGTGCTTGCCTCTTGTCTGTTTGACGTTGCTTCCAACAAGATGCGCCTCTCCAGTTCTCCATTGCTGGCCTTCATTGGAAGATGGTCTCTGTCGCTTTCTTGTTGTTGGTTCTGTGTAACTCTGTTCACAGAGCATAGCCTAGACTGATTTTCGATATTGTACCGAGGTTGTGTGTCACAAACTCTGAGAAACTCAGGTCCTGAGCTGTAGCTTTTGACCTAATTTGTACTGGTATCTGTGTACTGTCACAGTCGGGGATTTTCTAATGCTGAACTTAGATTCAGTAGTATGGGAGTTTTGTGACTTTTGTGGAGGATCTGCAGATGGTCCCTACTTAGTGTCGTTATATTATCTCCTTGTTCCTGATTCTGTGCCGCTGTTGCTTGTTATATTGCTGGTCGGCTTAACAGTCGTTTTATTGTTCAAGCAAGCTGTTCTGATTGCCAGGTTGGTCAAGAAGTTACTTTATGTGAGGACTTTCAGTCAGTCACTGGTTAAGTCTAGTTGAGTCTTGAGACATAGCGAACTACTTAGAGCACATACACACAAACTTACTTGTATATATTTGTACAGTGGTCCCTCGCTTTTCGTAGTTCTCGGCAATCGTAAATTTCGCCAATCAAAGGGGTATTTTCGTATAAACATGGACTCGCTTTTCATAGGTTGACTCGCGAATAGTAGTTCGTCCGGGACGCGTATGCACGGTGTGAGCCGGGGCAGCCTCCCTACCCAGCCAGTATAGCATTGTTTACGAGCGAGTGAAGGTCCCCTCAAGTGCTCCTACGAAATATTTCATAATATTCCACTCATTTTAGTGCTTGCAAGAACTAAATAAGCTACCCTGGCTCCAAAGAAAGCTCCTAGTGCCAAGCCTGTGGTAAAGAAGGTGAGAAATATGTACAGTGACAAAGTCTTGGGCCATTTTAGGGAAGTGTTAAAGAGACGCCAGAAACAGAGCTCTCTCTACAGTTACTTTGCGAGACAGGACTAGAGTGACTCTCAAGGTGGTCCAAGTGGCATTAAGAAACAGAAGAGAAGCAACCCCAGAGAAGCAATTGGTACCTGAGGTGTTGCTGGAAGGGGATTCCCCTTCCAAACTGTAAACAATCCAATCTCTCTCCTCCTCCAGTCTCCCATACACTAAGAAGAATCTCCAATAAAGGTAAGTGTTACGCTGTTAATGTTTCATTCATCATTTCCCATTGTATTGTTTATGTACTACATGTATATTTCATGTAAAATTTTTTTTTGTTTTAATACTTCTGGGTGTCAGGAACAGATTAATTGTATTTACATTATTTCTTATGGGGAAAATTGATTCGCAAATCGTAAATTTCGTTTATAGTAACGGCTCCAGGAACGGATTAATTACGAAAAATGAGGGACCACTTTATTATGTTATTAAATGCTAACAATGTACCAGACGGTACATAAAAGCCATAAAGATGTGATATGTGCCTTCAGCTCAACACTACTGTACATGAGAGAAGTATAGGAACTTGTATCCTATATTATATTCAAACGATTAATTTACTTTGATCTTATATGCCTAGACAAATTTGTTATTAATAAACTTATTAAATTTTAATCTCTTCAGTTAGTAGCCTACCAGTTGTAATCCTGAAGCAATATTGAATCTTACTAAATTCTAATGGATAACTGGACCAGGATACTGACTTGTTACAAAAACCCAGTAACAGGCCGGATGCTAGAGGAGCAGTCCTTTCTAGTATTCACTGGAGATCTCTATGCTTATTAGATATCGTGTTTTTTGTAACAAATGGGGGGCCTGTCCAGGAGGCTTTTGATCCAAGGTGTTGGAGAAATTGTCCAGTTTGACACACTAGTAACTCTAGGGTCAAACACTGAGTACTTTCCTAATGTGAAGACTGAGTTTAGTCTTGTACAACATAATACGTGGATGTATGTACTTGACTGAGTCTCTTGATCCAAGGAGATGGAAATACTGTTTATGAGCTCTCGCTCTAAGACAAACACTAAAATTCCTATTAGGATTATAGTTTCCCATAATCACTCTCTCGTAGTACATTTGTTTTCGTGATGTATGTCAAAGTGAAACACTTAATTGATACTCTGACTTTGTCAAAGTTGAGTACATTAAAACTTCAGACATGTTGGCGAGTAGCAAAATATCTCGGTGTGACGTATAACAGGAATTACACCGCAGAAACTGTCAGAGCGTTAATTAAAGATATATTGTTTCCTGCTCATGCAGAGATGTCTGATTATGATTCAGATAGAGAGAGCATAGTGTGTCTATTAGGAAGTAAGACTATTTGATGACGTAAAAGAGAGAGCAACTACAGCAGAAGTGTCTGAGCCTAGTTTAACTCCGTTCATGCTCACACCTTCCCGCCTGGGTGGGGTGATCACACCTCACCTGGAGGAGAGTCTGCCTGGCCTGTGCTTGCCTCTTGTCTGTTTGACATTGCTTCCAACAAGACACGCCTCTCCAGCTCTCCATTGCTGGCCCTTGTTGGAAGATCGTCTCTGTCGCTTTCTTGTTGTTGGTTCTGTTTAACTCTGTTCACAGAACATAGCCTAGACTGATTTTCGACGTTGTACTGAGGCTGTGTGTCACATAGACACTCTGCGCAACTCAGGTCCTGATCTTTTGACCTAATTTGTACTGGTATCTGTGTACTGTCACAGACAGGGATTTTCTAATGCTGAGCTTAGATTCAGTAGTATGGGAGTTTTGTAACTTTTGTGGAGGATCTGCAGATGGTCACTACTTAGTGTCGTTATATTATCTCTTTGTTCCTGATTCTGTGTCGCTGTTGCTTGTTATATTGCTGTTCGGCTTAAGAGCCATTTTATTGTTCAAGCAAGCTGTTCTGATTGCCAGGTTGGTCAAGAAGTTACTTTATGTGAGGACTTTTAGTCAGTCACTGGTTAAGTCTAGTTGAGTCTTGAGACATAGCGAACTACTTAGAGCACTTACACACACACACACACACACACAAACTTACTTGTATATATTTGTATTATGTTATTAAATGCTAACAATGTACCATACGGTACTTAAAAGCCATAAAGATGTGATATGTGCCTTCAGCTCAATATTACTGAACACGAGAGAAGTGCACGAACTTGTATCCTATATTATATTCAAACGATTACTTTAATTTACTTTGATCTTATATGCCTAGACAACTTTATTGTCATTAGTAAACTTATTAAATTTTAATCTCTTCAGTTAGTAGCCTACCAGTTGTAATCCTGAAGCACAATTAAATCTTACTAAATTCTAATGGATAATTGGACCAGGATACTGACTACTTGTTACAAAAACCCAGTAACAGGCCAGATACTAGAGGGGCATTCCTTTCTAGTATTCACTGGAGATCTCTATGCTTATTAGATATCGTGTATTTTGTAACATACTCGTTGGTATAGTGTACCACCAATATAATGACAACGTGGCACTTGTATCAACGAATTTAAAGTATACCTTACAAACAGCTGGAGAAGTTTACATACAACTGTCACAGAGGAACAAGAAAGATGGGGAGAACTACATACTGCTAGACAAAGAAAGGTTCCAATACCACTTTTTTTTTTTTTTAACAAGTTGGCCGTCTTGCACCGAGGCAGGGTGACCCAAAAAGAAAGAAAATACTTTCATCATCATTCAACACTTTCACCTCACTCATACATAATCACTGTTTTTGCAGAGGTGCCCAGATACAACAGTTTAGAAGCTTATATAAAGATATATAACATATCCCTCCAAACTGCCAATATCCCAAACTCCTCCTTTAAAATGCAGGCATTGTACTTCCCATTTCCGGTACTCAAGTTTGGCGATATAAAAATAACGGGTTTCCCTGAACCCCTTCACTAAATATTACCCTGCCCACACTCCAACAGCTCGTCAGGTCCCAAAAACCATTCGTCTCCATTCACTCCTATCTAACATGCTCACGCACGCTTGCTGAAAGTCCAAGCCCCTCGCCCACAAAACCTCCTTTGCCCCTTCCCTCCAACCTTTTCGAGGACGACCCCTACCCCGCCTTCCCTCCCCTACAGATTTATACGCTCTTCATGCCATTCTACTTTGATCCATTCTCTCTAAATGGCCAAACCACCTCAACAACCCCTCCTCAGCCCTCTGACTAACACTTTTATTAACTCCACACCTAATTTCCACACTCCAAATTCTCTGCATAATATTTACACCACACATTGCCCTTACTGGTAGTAGGTTGGTAGACAGCAACCACCCAGGGAAGTACTACCGTCCTGCCAGATGACTGTGAAACAGAAACCTGTAACTGTTTTGCATGATGGTAGGATTGCTGGTTTCTTTTTCTGTCTCATAAACACGCTAGATAACAGGGATATCTTGCTACTCCTACTTACACTTTGGTCACACTTCACAGACACGCACATGCATATATATATAAATACATCTAGGTTTTTCTCCTTTTTCTAAATAGCTCTTGTTCCTCTTTATTTCTTCTATTGTCCATGGGGAAGTGGAAAAGAATCTTTCCTCCGTAAGCCATGTGTGTCGTATGAGGCGACTAAAATGCCGGGAGCAATGGGCTAGTAACCCCTTCTCCTGTAGACATTTACTAAAAAAGAGAAGAAGAAAAACTTTATAAAACTGGGATGCTTAAATGTGCGTGGATGTAGTGCGGATGACAAGAAACAGATGATTGCTGAAGTTATGAATGAAAAGAAGTTGGATGTCCTGCCCCTAAGCGAAACAAAGCTGAAGGGGGTAGGGGAGTTTCGGTGGGGGGAAATAAATGGGATTAAATCTGGAGTATCTGAGAGAGTTAGAGCAAAGGAAGGGGTAGCAGTAATGTTGAATGATCAGTTATGGAAGGAGAAAAGAGAATATGAATGTATAAATTCAAGAATTATGTGGATTAAAGTAAAGGTTAGATGCGAGAAGTGGGTCATAATAAGCGTGTATGCACCTGGAGAAAAGAGGAATGCAGAGGAGAGAGAGAGATTTTGGGAGATGTTAAGTGAATGTATAGGAGCCTTTGAACCAAGTGAGAGAGTAATTGTGGTAGGGGACCTGAATGCTAAAGTAGGAGAAACTTTTAGAGAGGGTGTGGTAGGTAAGTTTGGGGTGCCAGGCATAAATGATAATGGGAGCCCTTTGATTGAACTTTGTATAGAAAGGGGTTTAGTTATAGGTAATACATATTTTAAGAAAAAGAGGATAAATAAGTATACAAGATATGATGTAGGGCGAAATGACAGTAGTTTGTTGGATTATGTATTGGTAGATAAAAGACTGTTGAATAGACTTCAGGATGTACATGTTTATAGAGGGGCCACAGATATATCAGATCACTTTCTAGTTGTAGCTACACTGAGAGTAAAAGGTAGATGGGATACAAGAGAATAGAAGCATCAGGGAAGAGAGAGGTGAAGGTTTATAAACTAAAAGAGGAGGCAGTTAGGGTAAGATATAAACAGCTATTGGAGGATAGATGGGCTAATGAGAGCATAGGCAATGGGGTCGAAGAGGTATGGGGTAGGTTTAAAAATGTAGTGTTAGAGTGTTCAGCAGAAGTTTGTGGTTACAGGAAAGTGGGTGCGGGAGGGAAGAGGAGCGATTGGTGGAATAATGATGTGAAGAGAGTAGTAAGGGAGAAAAAGTTAGCATATGAGAAGTTTTTACAAAGTAGAAGTGATGCAAGGAGGGAAGAGTATATGGAGAAAAAGAGAGAGGTTAAGAGAGTGGTGAAGCAATGTAAAAAGAGAGCAAATGAGAGAGTGGGTGAGATGTTATCAACAAATTTTGTTGAAAATAAGAAAAAGTTTTGGAGTGAGATTAACAAGTTAAGAAAGCCTAGAGAACAAATGGATTTGTCAGTTAAAAATAGGAGAGGAGAGTTATTAAATGGAGAGTTAGAGGTATTGGGAAGATGGAGGGAATATTTTGAGGAATTGTTAAATGTTGATGAAGATAGGGAAGCTGTGATTTCGTGTATAGGGCAAGGAGGAACAACATCTTGTAGGAGTGAGGAAGAGCCAGTTGTGAGTGTGGGGGAAGTTCGTGAGGCAGTAGGTAAAATGAAAGGGGGTAAGGCAGCCGGGATTGATGGGATAAAGATAGAAATGTTAAAAGCAGGTGGGGATATAGTTTTGGAGTAGTTGGTGCAATTATTTAATAAATGTATGGAAGAGGGTAAGGTACCTAGGGATTGGCAGAGAGCATGCATAGTTCCTTTGTATAAAGGCAAAGGGGATAAAAGAGAGTGCAAAAATTATAGGGGGAGAAGTCTGTTGAGTATACCTGGCAAAGTGTATGGTAGAGTTATTATTGAAAGAATTAAGAGTACGACGGAGAATAGGATAGCAGATGAACAAGGAGGCTTTAGGAAAGGTAGGGGGTGTGTGGACCAGGTGTTTACAGTGAAACATATAAGTGAACAGTATTTAGATAAGGCTAAAGAGGTCTTTGTGGCATTTATGGATTTGGAAAAGGCGTATGACAGGGTGGATAGGGGGGCAATGTGGCAGATGTTGCAGGTGTATGGTGTAGGAGGTAGGTTACTGAAAGCATTGAAGAGTTTTTACGAGGGTAGTGAGGCTCAAGTTAGAGTATGTAGGAAAGAGGGAAATTATTTCCCAGTAAAAGTAGGCCTTAGACAAGGATATGTGATGTCACCGTGGTTGTTTAATATATTTATAGATGGGGTTGTAAGAGAAGTAAATGCGAGGGTCTTGGCAAGAGGCGTGGAGCTAAAAGATAAAGAATCACACATAAAGTGGGAGTTGTCGCAGTTGCTCTTTGCTGATGACACTGTGCTCTTGGGAGATTCTAAAGAGAAGTTGCAGAGATTGGTGGATGAATTTGGTAGGGTGTGCAAAAGAAGAAAATTGAAAGTGAATACAGGAAAGAGTAAGGTTATGAGGATAACAAAAAGATTAGGTGATGAAAGATTGGATATCAGATTGGAGGGAGAGAGTATGGAGGAGGTGAATGTATTCAGATATTTGGGAGTGGACGTGTCAGCGGATGGGTCTATGAAAGATGAGGTGAATCATAGAATTGATGAGGGGAAAAGGGTGAGTGGTGCACTTAGGAGTCTGTGGAGACAAAGAACTTTGTCCTTGGAGGCAAAGAGGGGAATGTATGAGAGTATAGTTTTACCAACGCTCTTATATGGGTGTGAAGCATGGGTGATGAATGTTGCAGCAAGGAGAAGGCTGGAGGCAGTGGAGATGTCATGTCTGAGAGCAATGTGTGGTGTGAATATAATGCAGAGAATTCGTACTTTGGAAGTTAGGAGGAGGTGCAGGATTACCAAAACTGTTGTCCAGAGGGCTGAGGAAGGGTTGTTGAGGTGGTTCAGACATGTGGAGAGAATGGAGCGAAACAGAATAACTTCAAGAGTGTATCAGTCTGTAGTGGAAGGAAGGCGGGGTAGGGGTCGGCCTAGGAAAGGTTGGAGGGAGGGGGTAAAGGAGGTTTTGTGTGCGAGGGGCTTGGACTTCCAGCAGGCATGCATGAGCGTGTTTGATAGGAGTGGAGACAAATGATTTTTAATACTTGACGTGCTGTTGGAGTGTGAGCAAAGTAACATTTATGAAGGGGTTCAGGGAAACCGGCAGGCCGGACTTGAGTCCTGGAGATGGGAAGTACAGTGCCTGCACTCTGAAGGAGGGGTGTTAATGTTGCAGTTTAAAAACTGTAGTGTAAAGCACCCTTCTGTCAAGACAGTGATGGAGTGAATGATGGTGAAAATTTTTCTTTTTCGGGCCACCCTGCCTTGGTGGGAATCGGCCAGTTTACCTGGAGTTTACCTGGAGAGAGTTTCGGGGGTCAACGCCCCCGCGGCCCGGTCTGTGACCAGGCCTCCTGGTGGATCAGCGCCTGATCAACCAGGCTGTTGCTGCTGGCTGCACGCAAACCAACGTACGAGCCACAGCCCGGCTGATCAGGAACTGTCTTTAGGTGCTTGTCCAGTGCCAGCTTGAAGACTGCCAGGGGTCTGTTGGTAATCCCCCTTATGTGTGCTGGGAGGCAGTTGAACAGTCTCGGGCCCCTGACACTTATTGTATGGTCTCTTAACGTGCTAGTGACACCCCTGCTTTTCATTGGGGGGATGGTGCATCGTCTGCCAAGTCTTTTGCTTTCGTAGTGAGTGATTTTCGTGTGCAAGTTTGGTACTAGTCCCTCTAGGATTTTCCAGGTGTATATAATCATGTATCTCTCCCTCCTGCGTTCCAGGGAATACAGGTTTAGAAACCTCAAGCGCTCCCAGTAATTGAGGTGTTTTATCTCCGTTATGCGCGCCGTGAAAGTTCTCTGTACATTTTCTAGGTCGGCAATTTCACCTGCCTTGAAAGGTGCTGTTAGAGTGCAGCAATATTCCAGCCTAGATAGAACAAGTGACCTGAAGAGTGTCATCATGGGCTTGGCCTCCCTAGTTTTGAAGGTTCTCATTATCCATCCTGTCATTTTTCTAGCAGCTGCGATTGATACAATGTTATGGTCCTTGAAGGTGAGATCCTCCGACATAATCACTCCTAGGTCTTTGACGTTGGTGTTTCGCTCTATTTTGTGGCCAGAATTTGTTTTGTACTCTGATGAAGATTTAATTTCCTCATGTTTACCATATCTGAGTAATTGAAATTTCTCATCGTTGAACTTCATATTGTTTTCTGCAGCCCACTGAAAGATTTGGTTGATGTCCGCCTGGAGCCTTGCAGTGTCTGCAATGGAAGACACTGTCATGCAGATTCGGGTGTCATCTGCAAAGGAAGACACGGTGCTGTGGCTGACATCCTTGTCTATGTCGGATATGAGGATGAGGAACAAGATGGGAGCTAGTACTGTGCCTTGTGGGACAGAGCTTGTCACCGTAGCTGCCTCGGACTTTACTCTGTTGACGACTACTCTCTGTGTTCTGTTAGTGAGGAAATTATAGATCCATCGACCGACTTTTCCTGTTATTCCTTTAGCGCGCATTTTGTGCGCTATTACGCCATGGTCACACTTGTCGAAGGCTTTTGCAAAGTCTGTATATATTACATCTGCATTCTTTTTGTCTTCTAGTGCATTTAGGACCTTGTCGTAGTGATCCAGTAGTTGAGACAGACAGGAGCGACCTGTTCTAAACCCATGTTGCCCTGGGTTGTGTAACTGATGGGTTTCTAGATGGGTGGTGATCTTGCTTCTTAGGACCCTTTCAAAGATTTTTATGATATGGGATGTTAGTGCTATTGGTCTGTAGTTCTTTGCTGTTGCTTTACTGCCCCCTTTGTGGAGTGGGGCTATGTCTGTTGTTTTTAGTAACTGAGGGACGACCCCCGTGTCCATGCTCCCTCTCCATAGGATGGAAAAGGCTCGTGATAGGGGCTTCTTGCAGTTCTTGATGAACACAGAGTTCCATGAGTCTGGCCCTGGGGCAGAGTGCATGGGCATGTCATTTATCGCCTGTTCGAAGTCATTTGGCGTCAGGATAACATCGGATAGGCTTGTGTTAGTCAAATTTTGTGGCTCTCTCATAAAAAATTCATTTTGGTCTTCGACTCTCAGTCTGGTTAGCGGCTTGCTAAAAACTGAGTCATATTGGGACTTGAGTAGCTCACTCATTTCCTTGCTGTCATCTGTGTAGGACCCATCTTGTTTAAGTAGGGGCCCAATACTGGACGTTGTTCTCGATTTTGATTTGGCATAGGAGAAGAAATACTTTGGGTTTCTTTCGATTTCATTTATGGCTTTTAGTTCTTCCCGCGATTCCTGACTCCTAAAGGATTCTTTTAGCTTAAGTTCGATGCTTGCTATTTCTCTGACCAGTGTCTCCCTGCGCATTTCAGATATATTGACCTCTTTTAGCCGCTCTGTTATTCTTTTCCGTCGCCTGTAAAGGGAGCGCCTGTCTCTTTCTATTTTACATCTACTCCTCCTTTTTCTTAGAGGAATAAGCCTTGTGCATACATCGAGTGCCACCGAGTTAATCTGTTCTAGGCATAAGTTTGGGTCTGTGTTGCTTAGTATATCTTCCCAGCTTATATCGGTTAGGACTTGGTTTACTTGGTCCCACTTTATGTTTTTGTTATTGAAGTTGAATTTGGTGAATGCTCCCTCATGACTAGTCTCATTTTGTCGGTCTGGGGCTCCATGCATACATGTCTGAACCTCAATTATGTTGTGATCTGAGTATATTGTTTTTGATATGGTGACATTTCTTATCAGATCATCATTGTTAGTGAAGATGAGGTCTAGTGTATTCTCCAGTCTTGTAGGCTCTATTATTTGCTGGTTTAAATTGAATTTTGTGCAGAGATTTAAAAGCTCGTGTGAGTGTGAGTTTTCATCAGAGCTGCCTCCTGGTGTTATTTCTGCAACAATATTATTTGCTATATTCCTCCATTTTAGGTGCCTTAAGTTGAAATCCCCCAGGAGCAAGATGTTGGGTGCAGGAGCTGGAAGATTTTCCAGACAGTGGTCAATTTTTAACAGCTGTTCCTGGAATTGCTGGGATGTTGCATCCGGAGGCTTGTAGACTACCACAATGACTAGGTTTTGGTTCTCGACCTTTACTGCTAAAACTTCCACTATGTCATTTGAGGCATTAAGCAGTTCTGTGCAAACAAGTGACTCTGCAATGTACAGGCCAACCCCCCCCTTTTGCCTGTTCACTCTGTCACATCTGTATAGGTTGTAACCTGGGATCCATACTTCGTTGTCCAAGTGATCCTTTATGTGGGTCTCAGTGAAAGCCGCGAACATTGCCTTTGCCTCTGCAAGCAGTCCACGGATGAAAGGTATTTTGTTGTTTGTAGCTGGCTTTAGACCCTGTATATTTGCAAAGAAGAATGTTATCGGACTGGTGGTATTGTTGGTACTGGGGGGGGATTTTTTTTCCGGCATTAGTATCTGTATCTGTTGGTTTGGAGTGGAGGCCATCGACTGTGGTTCCACTCCAGGAATGACTGGATTTGGTGTACGATTTCTGCCATTTCCTGCCAGTTTTTTTTCCTTCCTGGCACTAAAAAACCTCTCCCTCTTGAGTGGCTGTGGCTACCCAGGTTTTCCCCTGGCCTGGATGTTTTGTATCTTTTTGTCCCCTTTAGATGGTATGCCTGGCAATTTAAGTTATAGCACAGTCTTTCCTGTACTGAAGAGGTACACATTTCAGGGTGAAAAAGCTTACAGGAAGGGAGTTTGCATTTTCCTGTTTTCATATGGGCATGGCATTTTCTAGGGTGGTCATAGTTGCATGTCCCATCTGTTTTTCCAGATTTCCCATGCCAGCAGATACCAAGTGCATAGTATGTGCACAGGCTTGGTTTCCGCTTGCCTTGGGTTTCTGTGACTGTATTCCCTGTTGGTGCATGTTTCCCTGTCTTACTTCTATCCTCCCTAGCACCAACAATGGAGCTCCCACCAGTTGTTTTTGGTAATTTATCCTCACTATTGCTATTGGAGTCCTCTTGTTTGCTATTTCCTGCGGTATTTCTAGTTTGCAATATTGGTTTTATCTTATCTTTGACTACACTTGTTTCCCTACTATGGCTCCTGTCCCCTATGAGGTCATTTATATGTATTCCTTCCTGCGTATAATTCCCGACTCCCTGGACAATATCTCCAGCTTCACCATTTCTGTCTCCCAGGACAGTATCTCCAGCTTCACCATTTCTGTCTCCCAGGACAGCACCTCCAGCTTCACCATTACTGTCTCCCAGGACAGTATCTCCAGCTTCACCATTTCTGTCTCCCAGGACACCTCCAGCTTCACCATTACTGTCTCCCAGGACAGCACCTCCAGCTTCACCATTACTGTCTCCCAGGACAGCACCTCCAGCTTCACCATTACTGTCTCCCAGGACAGCACTATCAGCCCCACATTTACTGACTACCAGGACATCACCTCCAGCCTTACAGTTTATGACTACATGGCCAGTATCAAGGGCAGTACCATTCAGCCCAGACATTTTATGTTCCCATCTGTTGTAGAAAGCTTCCAGGTTTTCTATGAAAGCAGCTTTGATGTTGTCCTCTTTTAATACCCTTGTGATTTTAGTCCACAGTTTTTCCTCATTTGAGCATACCCAAAAACACTTCTCTGTTTTAATACTGCTTGTAGCTAGTTCTGGGATATCTGCACAAGGGGCGTGACACCAATTTCCACAAAAATGACAATTTATCCATGTGGAAGCCCGTTTGTTTGACTGACCACAGACTACACAGGGCTTCATAATGATTTGAATGGTTGATTTACTGCAATTCTACTAGCAACCTCTTGAAAATTCTATTAATAACCTTAAATGAAGCTCTAGCTATTTGTATTTCTGTTTCTAACTCTTTTTGTATATTGGACAGCTTACCGTCACGTTCCTGATTTTTAATGTTTGTGTTTATAGGGCGCCTACAACCCCATCCGTTTACAGTCTGCTTTATTGTCCAATGAAACTGTTTGAAACCAGTCCCGGGTTCGGACCAGTCAAGGGTTCGGACCAGGCAAGGGTTCGGGCCAGTCGATCTGCTCTGATCAGTGGGTCACTTATTTAAAACATACTGGTCGGTGATTTGAGCTAACACATGAAGGATCTACTGGAAATTATCTACCCGAGTAATATGTGATTTGACTGATACAAAAGTATAACTTGCGTGTTGAAGAGCCGGTGATATCTGGCAGCTCCTACAATGACGAACGGTCACCTCCTTGTTTATCAATCGCTGTATCTGGCTTTTCTCTTTTTTTTTTTTTTTTTTTTTTCTTTTTTCCGTCTCCACCACAATAAATGCTATATTATCACTATAGTTGACTGGTGCAAATTTTGGAGGAAGGACGCTTTTTCTGTAGTGTGATAATAAAAAAAATAAAAAAATAACATTGCCCTTAGACAGGACATCTCCACTGCCTCCAACTGCCTCCTCGCTGCAGCATTTACAACCCAAGCTTCACACCCATATAAGAGCGTTGGCACCACTATACTTTCATACATTTCTTTCTTTGCCTCCATACATAATGTTTTTTGTCTCCACATATACCTCAATGCACCACTCGCCTTTTTTCTTTCATCAGTTCTATGGTTAACCTCATCCTTCATAAACCCATCCATTGACATGTCAACTCCCAAATATCTGAAAACATTCACTTCTTCCATTCTCCCTCTCTCCAATGTGACATCCAATTTTTCTTTATCTAAACCGTTTGATACCCTCATCACCTTACTCTTTTCTATGTTCACTTTCAACTTTCTACCTTTACACACCCTCCCAAACTCATCCACTAACCTTTGCAACTTTTCTTTAAAATCTCCCATAAACACAGTATCATCAGCAAAAAGTAACTGTGTCAACTCCCATTTTGTACTTTATTCCCCATAATTTAATCCCACCCCTCTCCCGAACACCCTAGCATTTACCTCCTTCACAACCCCATCTATAAATATATTAAACAACGATGGTGACATTACACATCCCTGTCTAAGACCTACTTTTATCGGGAAGTAGTCTCCCTCTCTCCTACACACCCTAACCCGAGCCTCACTATCCTCATAAAAACTCTTTACAGCATTTATTAACTTATTACCTATTCTAAACACTTGCAATATCTGCCACACTGCTCCCCTATCCACTATCATATGCCTTTTCTAAATCCATAAATTCAATGAAAACTTCCCTACCTTTACCTAAATACTGTTCACATATATGCTTCAATGTAAACACTTGATCTACACATCCCCTACCCACTCTGAAGCCTCCTTGCTCATCCGCAATCCTACATTCTGTCTTACCTCTAATTCTTTCAATTATAACCCTACCGTACACTTTACCTGGTATACTTAATAAACTTATTCCCCTATAATTTTTATAATCTCTTTTGTCCTCCTTCCCTTTATATAAAGGAACTATACATGCTCTCTGCCAATCCCTAGGTACCTTTTTTTTTTTTTACACAGGGTTTGACAAGGTTAGGTTAAGGATCCCTAGCTTTATTGACAAGCTATTTACAGGTTAAGGATTCCTAACTTTATTGGCAAGCTAAGAGTTGTTACCTACATCAGCTCATTTGAAAGCATTTTTATTGTTATGAGACATTCATACATTTATTAAACAAAAATTCCAACCACTCCAATACTATATCCCCCCCTGCTTTTAACATTTGTCATGATCCTGTCAGTTCCAGCTGCTTTACCCCCTTTCATTCTACATAACGCCTCATGCACCTCCCCCACACTCACATCCTGCTCTTCTTCACTCCTACAAGATGTTATACCTCCCTGACCAGTGCATAAAATTACCGCCTCCCTTTCTTTATTGACATTTAAAAGTTCCTCAAAATGTTTCTGCCATCTACCCAATATCTCCAGCTTCCCATCTACTAACTCCCCTACTCTGTTTCTAACTGGCCAGTCCATTTGTTCCCTAGGTTTTCTTAACTTGTTTATCTCACTCCAAAATTTTTTCTTATTTTCTACAAAATTTCTTGACAGTGCCTCTCCCACTATCATCTGCTCTCCTTTTGCACTCTCTCACCACTCTCTTCACCTTTCTTTTACTCTCCATATACTCTGCTCTTCTTATAACACTTCTGCTTTGTAAAAACCTCTCATAAGCTATCTTTTTCTCTTTTATCACACCCTTTACTTAATCATTCCACCAATCACTCCTCTTTCCTCCTAATACATTCCTCCCCTGCATAACTGCTCACAAGTATGATGGGATGAAAGGGGGGGGGGGGGGAGTACAGCAGGTTTTGAGGGCTGAGTGACAAAGTTCAGCAAGTTTCTGTGAGCATGTTAGATTGCTGTGAGTGGAGATAAGCGTTTGTTATAACTAGACATATTGATGGAGTGTGACCACAGTAATATTTATGAAGGAAGCCAATGAAAGTGGTTAACCAAACTTGAGTTCTGGAGGTGGGAAGTAGAGTGCCAGAGCTCTGGAAGTGGGAAGTAGAGTGCCAGACATCTGGAGGCGAGACATACCATGCATGCACTCAAGGATAGGCGAGGATGTCACAGCCTGGAATACCATTTGAAGTGTGGAATCAACAAACTCACAGCAAGACAGCTATTATATGAATGGTGGTGAATGTGTTTCTTTTTTGTAGGATGTGACCTTACCTTGGAGGAAGATTGCTGTGTTAGGAAAACTGGTACTCACTTTTGCTAAGAAGATTCCTACACCAGACTCAGGAGGGTTGACATGTGGTGGTCCATCCTTCAAGGTAATACTTTCCTCACCAACAAAGTAATCAACATTGGCAGTTCGTAGCTCAAAGCAGTGCATCACTCCTTTGGGGATATCTGTTGTGTACAACAAAATTAACAACCTTCATTATAATCATCTCTTATACATTCACCTCTTATAAAGCTTTTCTATCTGACTTTTTTGGTAAATACTATTGAAAAATCTTATTAAAAATTGAAGGGGGCAAGGTAGGGTCGTCAAAACAAGTGTTATTCAATTCTGGATACATTTTTTTTGTCACTCACATTCACAAGCACTTACTGTATGTGATAAATACATGTGTAATACTTGGGTAATGTTACTGTGTACTAGTATTACTGTCATGTCTTATATGGTTACTGTGTACTTGTACTACTGTCATGTCTTGTATAGTTACTGTGCACTAGTACTACTGTCATGTCTTGTATAGTTACTGTGTACTTGTACTACTGCCATGTCTTGTATAGTTACTGTGTACTAGTACTACTGTCATGCCTTGTATAGTTACTGTGTACTTGTACTACTGCCATGTCTTGTATAATTACTGTGTACTTGTACTACTGTCATGTCTTAAGAGTCACTACTTGATTTAAGAAACTTGCTTCTCAGGCACAACATTGATCAAAATACTTCATCAAGGATGCCCAAGTGTTGCAAGTCTTGGTCTTCAACTTGTCTCAACTCTAACATTTATAATTTATTTGGTGCATCTTTCCTCCATAAGCCATGCATGTCATCAGAGGAGACTAAAATGCTTGGAGCAATGGAATAATAACCTCTTCTCCTATATAAATTACTAAAAATAAGAAAAACTTTATGAAACTGGGATGTTTGAATGTGTGTGGATGTAGTGCAGATAAGAGATGGTTGTCAGTGTTATGAATGAAAAGAAGTTGGATGCCCTGGCTCTGAGTGAAACAAAGCTGAAGGGGGTAAGAGTTTCTGTGGGGAGAAATAAATGGGATTAAGTTAGGAGTATCTGAGAGAGTTAGAGCTAAGGAAGGTGTAGCAATAATGTTGAAGGATCAGTTATGGAAGGAGAAGGGGGAATATAAATGTATAAATTCAAGGATTATGTGGACTAAAATAAGGGTCAGATAAAAAAAAGTGGGTTATAAGTGTGTATGCACCTGGAGAAGAAAGGAGTGTAGAGGAGAGAGAAATTTCAGGAAAGGTTAAGCTTGTGTTTAGGAACTTTAGAACTAAGTGACAGGGTAACTGTGGTGGGGGACCTCCATGCTACAGTGGGAGAAATGGTTAGAGAGGGTTGTGACAGGTAAGTTTGGGGTACCAGGTGTAAATGATAATGGGGGCCCCTATCATTGAACTTTGAATAGAAAGGGGTTTAGTAACAGGTAACACACATTTTAAAAAAAAAAATAATTACACAAGATATATGACAGGGCATAATGACAAGTTTGTTGGACTACATCTTGGTAGATAAAACGCTGATGGGTAGACTTCAGGATGTGCATGTTTATAGAGGTCACAGATACATCTGATAATTTCGTAGTTGTAGCTACAGTGAGAGTAAAAGGTAGATGGGATACAAGGAGAAAGGAATCAGCAATTAAGAGAGAGATGAAGGTTTATAAACTAAAGGAGGTGTCAGTTAGGGTAAGATATAAACAACTATTGGAAGAAAGATGGGCTACCGAGAGTATGGGCAATGAGGTTGAAGAGGTGTGGGACAAGATTTAAGTATGTAGTGTTAAGAATGTTCTGAAGTTTGTGGTTACAGGAAAGTGGGTGCAGGAGGGAACAGAGATTGGTGGAATGAGATAAAGAGCGTAGTAAGAGAAAAAGTTAGCATATGAGAGGTCTTTTACAAAGTAGAAGTGATACAAGGAGGAGTACAGGAAAAGGAGAGAGAGAGGTTAAGAGAGTGGTGAAGGAATGTAAAAGGAGAGCAAATGAGAGAGCGGGTGAGATGCTTATCAACAAATTTTGTTGAGAATAAGAAAGTTTTAGAGTGAGAGTAACAAGTTAAGAAAGCCTAGGGAATGAATGGATTTGACAGTTAAAAATAGGAGGGAGTTATTAGAGAGTTATCATGAAGATGGCGGGAATATTTTGAGGAACTATTAAATGTTGACGAAGATAGGGATGCTGTGATTTCATTGAGGAGGTATAACATCTTGAAGGAGTGAGGAAGAGCCAGATGCAAGTGAGGGGGTGTGAGGCAGTGGGTAGAATGAAAGGAGGTAAAGAGGCTGGGATTGATGGGATAAGGACAAAAATGTTAAAAGCAGGTGGGTTATAGGTTTGGACTGGTTGGTGCTTTTATTTAATAAATACATGGAAGAGGTGGGGCACCTAGCAGTTGGCAGAAAGCATGCACAGTTCCTTCGTATAAAGGCAAAGCAAAGGGAGCAAAATAGTGTAAAAATTATTGGGTAATAAGCCAATAATAAGAGCTAACCGCTGATGAGCTGCAAGAGCTTCATCTGTAACAGTAACAGACCACAGCTGAGGAAATTGCTTCAGAGGAGGAAAAGAGATGGAAGAAGGTGCCTTCTTCAAAGATTAGCGAGATTTGTGCAATGTGGACTAAAGTGCATTCATTTGTGGAGGAACATCACCCTGAGAAAGCTGCTGTAATCCGTGCTGGTGACTTTTACAATGACAATGCCATGTGTGGCATGCAAAGAGTACGTAACCTTTATTCGGTGCATGTACACACCCTCATTGATATGCTATCTCCCCCAACCAGCAAACCAGGGGCTAAGGGTTGACGATGGGGCCCCGTTATTCAATCAGTACCCAGGTTCCAGCCAATGAGAAGATGGTTTTGGCAATTGCAGAGGTGATGTGGGTACCACTCGCCCATCTGCCCTTGTCATTCCCATTCTAGAGCTGGTTGAAGCACGGTCTGCTCTCTAGTGGCTTCTATTCTGCTTTGTTTACTGTGGAATGCACTAATACCTATTGTTGTACATAGTGTATATAGTGTACATAATTCTGTTCTAAACTGAAGGATAATATAAGTCCAAAGTTTTTCTGCTGTGTTTATTTTGCTCCCTTTACACCCAAGATAACAGGCCTTTGGGACTCCTGGGTTGTAATATGGGTAGCCTGTCCGAGAGCTGGAGCTGGACTTAGAGCACGGGTTGAGCCTAGGGTGACGCTGGGAGCAGGAACATTGTGTAGCTTGCTGTCTGGCATTGCATTAGCTTTGCCAACGCTTTACAAACTTTGCATGTCAACTGCCTTGCTATGGTCAGCCTTGCTATTGTATGATCGTTCAACAGCTCGTTACTAGCTTGTTTGGTGTGCTCGCTTTGCTACAGTCAATCTTGTATGAAGATTTTGCAGTTAGCTTTACTATTGTGTATCCACCTTGTAAGTGTATGTGCGTATTCTGCAATCGTACTGTGCATAGCTAAGCGTGTTCTGTAAATAACCTGTTACGTTGGGGTATTCTGCAATCGTCCTGTGCATAGCAAATAACTTATACATTGGGGTATGCCACCCAGACGAGTCAGACGTCTGGTGTCGGCATATACTTCATTTAATTTGCCTAAATTGTCCTTACAGCATTGTTGGCAAATTGCTCGTTCCATTGGCATTGATTACGAACGCACTAACAGCTGCACAGCTGCGTTCACTGATCACCGACAAACTTCGGGAAGAGGAGATGGCACATCAGACTCCTCCCTCTACTGGAGCCAGGAATAAAACTCCGATGTTCTCGCAGGAGGAAGATGATACATCAATGGAGCAAAATCGTCAGTCTAGTGCAGCAGGGTTACCTCAAGGCGAATCAGCGGCGTTCGCACTTGGGCTGGTGAAAATCAATCTTGAGCAGACTAGGGAACAGTGAGCATTTGCAAAAGAAGAGTTTGACAGGGAAAAAGAAAGAAGGCCGTTTTTGTATCATGTAAATGACTTTAGTTTACAGAAAGCAGTACAGCTTGTTCCCTGCTTCAATGAGGCCGAACCAGAACAATTTTTCGAAGCTTGGGAAAATCAGGCTTGAGCCTTGAGGTGGCCGGAACAGCACTGGGTGTCGTTGGTTCACACAGCATTGTTTGGTAAGGCACAGGAATTTACATCAGTGTTAAATGACACTGATTTTTCCGATTATAAAGTAGTGAAGACCACAGTTTTGGGAGCATATACATGTATCCCAGCTAAATACAGAAAGATCTTTAAGTTGGTCAGTCCCTGGTTGATTTTGTGAGACAGCAGACCAAACCTTTTACCAGCTGGTATAAAGCAAGTGGTGTTGCTACCTTTGATGATTTTGTGCAGCTTATTCTGGTTGACAACCTGTTGGAGTCTGTGGGACCAGAGGTTAGAGTCTTTCTGCAGGATCGTGACTTAACCATTGCATTGGAGGCAGCCAGGTTGGCTGATACCTTTGAAACTAACCGCTCATTGTCCGAGTGATCCCATCTTTCTTTTCAACAGCCTGGCATGAGCAGAGATCGTCAACCTTGGAGGATGAAGTGCCAACCGGAGGGAGAACGTCTACGTCAGCCAACTAAGTCACCTGGAGAGCCACGCTTCTCAACTTATGGTCCACCTGGTGAAAGACAAACCACTCGACATGGTGTAACTCGACAACAGTATCCAGAGAGACACCAGCCAGAGCGACACCAGTTGCAGCAGGGAGTAAAGGGCAAGCCTGTCGTCTGCTTCCTCTGTAATAAAGTAGGTCACATCCGTCCAACTGCCCCAACCTATTGGGAAAATCTATAACATCCCTAGTAACATGTCCCTGAAACAAGTAGAGAAAGGGATGGCCACTTATTACTGTCAGTCTTATTTCCCTTCAGGAAAACTAAAAAACAACTGAAGTCATAACCTTTAGAGATACTGGAGCATATTGCTCCCTTATAAGAGAGGGAATATTACTCCTTTCAAAGAACACCTCCTTGAATTCCTCTGTTTTGTTGGAACCATTTGGAGGAGCTATATTTTCTGTCCCATTGCATAAAATTTATGTACAGTGCAAATATTACACTGGATACTTGACTGTGGGTGTATCCGAGGGATTCCCCATGAAAGATGCCATGTTATTACTGGGTAATAACATTACCACTGCTAGTGTACGTTCAGAACCCATAATGATTAATTCTCCTCCGGCGTTGGCCATAACTCGGGCAACATCCCAAGGGTTGTCTGGCGAGAATGCTGACCTATCCTTGGACGACTCCCATCTCAGAATAGCCAATTTGTTTTACGAGGAAAACTGGCCAGGGCCTTGTAGATCAAGTGAACAGACCCAGATCAAGCCTTCCTATTCCAAGGTTGCAGGATTGCCAGATATCTGTTTCCATGCCCGAGGGACTGTCCTTCCGGGAGGAACAACGAAAGGACCCTTCTTTGAATTTCGCTTTTCAGGCAGCCATGGGCAAATCCTTTTTGGATCATCCGGTCAAGTATAAACTTAAAAACGACTATTTGATTTGCACTGAGACTGGTAAGGAGATAGAGGGCCGGCAACTGTCAAACAGCTTAGTAGTTCCAACAAAGTTTAGCCCTCAAATTTTGAATATAGCTCATAATACTTCATTAGGAGGTCACCTAGGAATTACTAAAACATTATTTAGAATCACAAAAGAATTCAATTGGCAAAAATTAAAGCAGGATGTGGAGAATCATATCTGGTGTTGCTGAGAATGTCAGCAAGTAGGGGAACCAGGACATTCTAATAAACCTGCACCTCTCCAGCCTATACCTGCTGATAGAGAACCTTTTGCAAAAGTAATCATAGACTGCGTAGGTCCACTACTTAAGTCAAAGTCTGGAAATCAGTACTTATTTACCATTATGGATAGAGTAACTAGATACCCTGAAGCAATTCCCATGTGCAGTATTAATACTAAAGCTATTCTCAAAGCTTTAACAAGATTTATTTCTTGTTTTGGCATTCCTAAATCTATTCAAAGTGATCAAGGTACTAACTTCACTCCCAAAGCATTTAGGGAAGCATTAACTAGGTCAGGGATAATCCTCAACTTATCCACTGCCTATCATCCTCAGTCCCAAGGCGCCTTGGAAAGATTCCATCAGACGTTAAAAACCATGATGAGAACTTTAGTATGCATTTTCCTACAGACTGGGATGAATCACTACCTTCGTTGTTGTTTTCAATAAGAAAAAACTGTGCAGGAGTATTCCAGGTATAGTCCGTTTGAGCTGATCTTTGGGCACAATGTACGAGGTCCTCTTCGGGTGCTCAAAGAAGGATGGATGGGACAAGACGTTAGCTCAACACTCTACAACCTGTCTTCAAGGTTGCAGGTGGCACGTCAGTTAGCCAAGGTTAACCTAGAGGCAGCTCAAAATAAGATGAAACAGAGGTATGACAAAAATGCACAATTCCGCTCCTTCCATCCAGGAGACAAGGTGTTGGTACAGGAACCTATACCTGGCCACACCTTGAAAGCTAGATTTACGGGACCTATGCAGATTGTAAGTAAATTATCTGATGTAAATTATGTGGTAGCTCCCTTTGATAAGACCTCAAAAACTAAAACTTACCACATTAATCAATTAAAATCTTTTCACACACCAGATAAAGTCCCAGTAATGACTCTGTCCTCTACCTCTGAGGACGACTGACTCTTTGCACTCTACTGTATTTCTGAAATTAATGTCAAACTTCCAAACTCTGTCCTCCTCAAGGACCCTAGCCCTTTAATGGTGGGGCTATCTGAAATTCAAGCAACAAGTTTAACTGCGCTTCTACAGTCATACCCTGATATGTTTTTCGGATCCCCCCCTACAGAGCTAATCCTGAAAAGCAGAAGCTACTTCAGCAGGAGGTAGAATTTCTGTTAGACCATGGGTTAGTGGAGGAGTCATCTAGTCCATGGGCTTCACCGTGTGTGGCATGCAAAGAGTACGTAACCTTTATTCGGCGCATGTACACACCCTCATTTACAGGCTATCTCCCCCAACCAGCGAACCAGGTGACTGAGGGTTGACGATGGGGCCACGTCGTTCAACCAGTACCCAGGTTCCAGCCAATGAGAAGATGGTTTTAGCAATCGCAGAGGTTATGTGGGTAGCACTCTCCTGTCTGCCCTTGTCATTCCCATTCTAGAGCTGGTTGAACCACGGTCTGCTCTCTAGTGGCTTCTATTCTGCCTTGCTTACCGTGGAGTGCACTAATACCTATCGCTGTACATAGTGTATATAGTGTACATACTTCTGTTCTAAATTGGCGAAGGATAATGTAAGTCAAAAGTTTTCTGCTGTGTTTATTTTGCTCCCTTTACACCCAGGATAACAGGGCATTTGGACTCCTGGGTTGTAATATGGGTAGCCTGTCCGAGAGCTGGAGCTGGACTTAGAGAAAGGGATGAGCCTAGGGTGAAGCTGGAAGCAGGAACATTGTGTAGCTTGCTGTCTGGCATTGCATTTAGCTTTGCCAACGCTTTACAAACTTTGCATGTCAGTTGCTTTGCTATGGTCAGCCTTGCTATTGTATGATCCTTCAACAGCTCACTACTAGCTTGCTCGGTGTGAAGATTTTGCAGTCAGCTTTGCTATTGCGTATCCACCTTGTATGCGTATTCTGAAATTGTACTGTGCATAGCTAAGCGTGTTCTGCAAATAACGTGTTACGTTGGGGTATTCTGCAATCGTACTGTGCATAGCAAATAACCTTTACATTGTGGTATGCCACCTAGACGAGTCAAACGTCTGGTGTCGGCATATACTTTGTTTAACCTACCACAACTTATCCACTGCCTATCATCCTCAGTCCCAAGGCGCCTTGGAAAGATTCCATCAGACGTTAAAAACCACGATGAGAACTTTTTGCATGCATTTTCCTACAAACTGGGATGAATCACTACCTTTGTTGCTGTTCTCAGTACGAGAAACGGTGCAAGAGTCTACCGGGTTTAGTCCGTTTGAGCTGATCTTTGGGCACAATGTACGAGGTCCTCTTCGGGTGCTCAAAGAAGGTTGGATGGGAGAAGACATTAGCTTAACACTCTACAACCCATCTTCAAGGTTGCAGGTGGCACATCTGTTAGCCAAGGCTAACCTAAAGGCAGCTCAAAATAAGATGAAACAGAGGTATGACAGAAATGCACAATTCCGCTCCTTCCATCCAGGAGACAAGGTGTTGATGCAAGAACCTATACCTGGCCACACCTTCAAAGCTAGATTTATGGGACCTATGCAAATTGTAAGTAAATTATCTGATGTAAATTATGTGGTAGCTCCCCTTGATAAGACCTCAAAAACTAAAACTTACCACAATAATCAATTAAAATCTTTTTATACACCAGATAAAGTCCCAGTAATGACTCTGTCCTCTACCTCTGAGGAAGACTCTGACTCTTTGCACTCTATTTCTGAAATTAATGTCAAACTTCCAAACTCTGTCCTCCTCAAGAACCCTAGCCCTTTAATGGTGGGGCTGTCTGAAACTCAAGCAACAAGTTTAACTGTGCTTCTACAGTCATATCCTGACATTTTTTCGGATGTGCCGAAAAAATGTACGTTAGGTTATCATGAGGTAGATGTGGGAAACTCAAACCTATTAAAATCTCCCCCTACAGAGCTAATCCTGAAAAGCAGAGGCTACTTCAGCAGGAAGTAGAATTTCTGTTAGAACATGGGTTAGTGGAGGAGGAGTCTAGTCCATGGGCTTCACCGTGCATCCTTGTTAAAAAAGCTGATGGAAGGTTTCGTATGTGTACAGACTACCGTAAGGTGAATGAGGTCACAATCACAGATGCTTATCCTCTTCCTCGTCTGGATGACGTAATCGACTTTGTGGGTAAGGCTACTTTTGTGTCCAAGTTAGATCTCCTTAAAGGTTACTATCAGGTACCTTTGACGGATAAGGCGAAGGAAATCTCTGCCTTCGTAATTCCAGGAGGTCATTATCAATATACAGTTACCCCCTTCGGAATGAAAAACTCCTTCTTCATTCCAGAAACTTATCCATCAGGCTATTAAAGGACTTGAAGACACGGCAGCATACCTGGATGATATTGTAGTGGTGTCTGATACTTGGGATCAACACCTATTTAGACTTAAGGCTGAAGATTGAGACACTTATGCAGCATATGGGAATCTTTATTCAGGAAACGTTTCGCCACACAGTGGCTTCATCAGTCCAATACAAAGAGGAAGGTGTAAGGAGAGGAGGAGAATGAGGTAATCAGTCCCTCAACCTGGAGTCGATGTGTTCAGTCCATCAATCTTGTAGAATGATGGACTGAACACATCGACTCCAGGTTGAGGGACTGATTACCTCATTCTCCTCCTCTCCTTACACCTTCCTCTTTGTATTGGACTGATGAAGCCACTGTGTGGCGAAACGTTTCCTGAATAAAGATTCCCATATGCTGCATAAGTGTCTCAATCTTCAACTTGTCGGTTTTTCAAACCATTCATCACAGACTTAAGGCTCTCTGAGACCTTTCAGAGTTCCCATTTAACTGTTAATTTATCTAAGTCTTCCTTTGGCCAGGCCACTGTTACTTTTCTAGGCCATGAAGTAGGTAGTGGTAAAGTTGGTCCTAAATTTGCTAAAGTTCTTACCATTAACCCGTAAATGGTCCAAGCAGATCTACGTTCACGTGTAGTGCTACAAAAGTAGATCTACGTTTTTTTTACACATTTTCAAATTTAATAAAAACAAAAAGATTACTTTTTTTACATACTTTCAAATGTTGAAAAAACGTATATATACGTTTGGACCATTTACGGGTTAAATATTATCCAGTTCCACATGATAGGAAATCTCTTTAACGTTTCTGAGGCATGATAGGGTTTTGCAGAAGATTCTGAAAGAATTTCTCAGATATTGTAGCCCCTCTTACCTCTCTTACCAGTCACAAAGTTCCCTTTATTTGGACTTCAGTTGCTCAGGATGCTTTTGACAAAGCAAAAAGATTATTGTGTACTGCACCCTTTCTTTTGTCTCCAGACTTCTCCAAACCTTTCTCATTACAGGTTGATGCTTGTGAGTCTGGGGTTGGGGCAGTACTATTGCAAAACAGGGCCAAGGAGTTGCAGCCAGCAGCCTTCTTCTCTGCCAAATTCCAGCTGCATCAGAGGGCTACTCTACCATTGAAAAAGAAGCCCTCGCGCTGGTACTGGCTTTGGAGTACTTTGATGTTTATGTGGGACAAACTTCGCAAGTTGTCATGGTCTACAGTGATCACAACCCTCTAATATATCTCCAAGCCATGAAGAACCACAATACGAGGCTCATAAGATGGAGTCTACGACTGCAACCCTACTCTCTCAGAATTGTACATATTGCCAGCAAAAAAAATATGTTGGCAGACTCTTTATCTAGAGTCTATCAATATTATTTATAATAATTATATATTAGGTTAGGATGTGTTAGGTTACTTGTGGTAACCCCTTCCAAGCTCTTTTTTTTTATCCCCTGGTGTGGGGTTTTTTTTTTAGTGAGAGGATGCAGGCTACCGTCCGCCCGTGTCTTCGGCCTAAGCTAGCCCAACTGCCTGCTGTCTCACTCTTGAGTTTAGGGTGTGGCTTTTTGTCATGAGAAAAGCTGAGCTCTATCTAAGAGTTGGATGGTTGAGAGGAAAGGCAGTCCCATTATTTTATGCCATGGAGGCACGGTTACCACTGGGAGGTGGGAGCCTAATCCTGAGCCTTCTCGGGGTGGGGGTGTGGCATGCAAAGAGTACGTAACCTTTATTCGGCGCATGTACACACCCTCATTTACAGGCTATCTCCCCCAACCAGCAAACCAGGTGACTGAGGGTTGACGATGGGGCCACGTTGTTCAACCAGTACCCAGGTTCCAGCCAATGAGAAGATGGTTTTGGCAATTGCAGAGGTTATGTGGGTACCACTCTCCTGTCTGCCCTTGTCATTCCCATTCTAGAGCTGGTTGAAGCACAGTCTGCTCTCTAGTGGCTTCTATTCTGCCTTGCTTACCGTGGAGTGCACTAATACCTATCGCTGTACATAGTATATATAGTGTACATACTTCTGTTCTAAATTGGTGAAGGACAATGTAAGTCAGAAGTTTTCTGCTGTGTTTATTTTGCTCCCTTTACACCCAGGATAACAGGTCATTTGAACTCCTGGGTTGTAATACCATGCATCCTTGTTAAAAAAGCTGATGGAGGTTTTCGTATGTGTATAGACTACTGTAAGGTGAATGAGGTCACAATTACAGATGCTTACCCTCTTCCTCGTCTGGATGACGTAATCGACTTTGTGGGTAAGGCTACTTTTGTGTCCAAGTTAGATCTCCTTAAAGGTTATTATCAGGTACCTTTGACGGATAAGGCGAAGGAAATCTCTGCCTTCGTAATTCCAGGAGGTTATTATCAATATACAGTTACCCCCTTCAGAACAAAGAACTCCCCCTCTTCATTCCAGAAACTTATCCATCAGGCTATTAAAGGACTTGAAGACACGGCAGCATACCTGGATGATATTGTAGTGGTGTCTGATACTTGGGATCAACACCTATTTAGACTTAAGGCTCTCTGAGACCTTTCAGAGTTCCCATTTAACTGTTAATTTATCTAAGTCTTCCTTTGGCCAGGCCACTGTTACTTTTCTAGGCCATGAAGTAGGTAGTGGTAAAGTTGCTCCTAAATTTGCTAAAGTTCTTACCATTAAAGTTTATCCAGTTCCACATGATAGGAAATCTCTTCAGCATTTCCTAGGCATGATAGGATTTTACAGAAGATTCTGTAAAATTTTTTCGGATATTGTAGCGCCTCTTACCTCTCTTACCAGTCATAAAGTTCCCTTTAATTGGACCCCAGATTGTCAAGGTGCTTTTGAAAAAGGAAAAAGATTATTGTGTACTGCACCCATTCTTTTGTCTCCAGACTTCAGCAAACTATTCTCATTACAGGTTGATGCTTGTGAGTCTGGGGTTGGGGCAGTACTGTTGCAAAAGGGGGACGAGGAGTTGCAGCCTGTAGCCTTCTTCTCTGCCAAGTTCCAGCCGCATCAGAGGGCTTACTCTACCATTGAAAAAGAAGCCCTCGCACTGATACTGGCTTTGGAGCACTTCGATGTTTACGTGGGCCAGACTTTGCAGGCGGTCACTATCTACAGTGATCACAACCCTCTAGTATATCTCCAAGCCATGAAGAACCACAATACGAGGCTCATGAGATGGAGTCTACGACTGCAACCCTACTCTCTCAGAATATTACACATTGCTGGCAAAGAAAATAAGTTGGCAGACTCTCTATCTAGAGTCTAACAATGTTACTCTATATTATAATTATAATTGTATATTAGGTTAGGATGTTAGGTTACTTGTGGTAACCCCTTTCAAGCTCTTTTTTTTTATCCCCTGGTGTGGGTTTTTTTTTTTTTTAGTGAGGGGATGCGGGCTACCGTCTGTCCGTGTCTTGGACCTATGTTAGCCCGACTGTCTGCTGTCTCGCTCTGAGTTTAGGGTTTGGCTTTTTGTCATGAAAAAAGCTGAGCTCTATCTAAGAGTTGGATGGTTGAAAGGAAAGGTGGTCCCATTATTTGGTGCCATGGAGGCACGGTTACCACTGGGAGGTGGGAGCCTAATCCTGAGCCCTCTCGGGGTTGGGGTGTGGCATGCAAAGAGTACGTAACCTTTATTCGGCGCATGTACACACCCTCATTGACAGGCTATCTCCCCCAACCAGCAAACCAAGAGCTAAGGGTTAATGATGGGGGCCCCATCCTTCAATCAATACCCAGGTTCCAGCCAATGAGAAGATGGTTTTGGCAATCACAGAGGTGATGTGGGTACCACTCACCCATTTGCCCTTGTCATTCCAATTCTAGAGATGGTTGAAGCACGGTCTGCTCTCTAGTGGCTTCTATTCTGCTTTGCTTACCGTGGAGTGCACTAATACCTATCGCTGTACATAGTGTATATAGTGTACATACTTCTGTTCTAAATTGGTGAAGGATAATATAAGTCAAAAGTTTTTCTGCTGTGTTTATTTTGCTCCCTTTACACCCAGGATAACAGGCCTTTAGGACTACTGGGTTGTAATACCATGTCCCATTTTAGGCAAATCTTGAAGAGATGCCAGAAACAGACCTTTCTAGACAGATATTTTGTGTGACAGGGGTCCAGTGACACTCAAGCTGGTCCTAGTGACAGTAAAAAACAAAGGAGGGAAGTGACCTCAGATAAGAACTTGGTACCTAGAGTCCTTATGGAGGGGGGGGGGATTCCCCTTCCAAACAATAACCTATCTTCCCTCTCCCTTCCTTCCTTCCAGCAACAACAGCCTTCAATACAGGCAAGTGTCATGCTTAATGTTCATTCTTTTGTGCATGTAAACATATATTTAACCCTTAAACGGTCCAAACGTATATATACGTTCTCTCGCGTAGCGCCCCAAACGTATAAGTACGTTTCATTTGTCATTCATTCAACATTGGCACGATATGCCCGAGTCACCCATACATGAGATAATGGGTGTGCGCACTCAGTGTGCCATATGAAAAAAATTGGGGATGCCTGGGTACCACATGGACACAGAGAGAAGCAGCCCAGCCGCCGTGGAGAGAAGACGTCGTCGTTCCTGCTCTTCAGCTGAGCAACTCTGAACACTGTTGTTCGAGATTTTTCTTGGGTTATCCTGAGTAGTTCTTCAACAGAGCTGAGAGGAAACTTGCTTGCAGTCACTTCGAGCCCCATTCCATGAAGAGGGTAAGGCGGTGACTTGCTTGCTTGTTCACCCCTCATCCTCATCCCCATCCCCCCATCCTTCCCCATCCTCCCCTCACCCAAACATCAACACTGGCCCACACACTAACACACTACATACATTGCTATCCTTCTGACTTTCCTATCTTCTTCTTTTTCGGCAACTTCGCTTTGGTGAGTTAACACAAGGCATTTTGACCATCCAGTAGCCCGTGTGGTTTTTTAAAATCCGGCCGATCTTTGCCTTGGGCCCTTTTCCCCCTCACCACTCGAGGGTAGGCTATCTTAGGGGCTGACCTTCATAAGTCAGCTGAAATAGGATGCTAGAATAACATTAAGGAAAGATCCCTTTTTGTTAAGAAACTCCTCTGCCAGATGTTCCTTCCTAGACATCATGGCGAGGATACGAGTAAGATTACGTGTTGATGGAAACCAAATGTCGATGAAAGAAATTCTAGCATGTATTTGCTCGAACTCAACTGTTGCTCCAGTGGATGTTTTTCAAACCCACGCTGGAGCAGTACTTCTCCTCTCTTCGGAAGAAGAGTTACTTCAACTGCTGAAGCATGATGTCCTTGAAAAACTGAAGACTTCTGGTGTTACCCCAGTTGCACCCGAGAGCTATCAAGCTCAGAGAACTGTGTTTGTGGCCAGAATCAACAGTTTCATGAAACATAGCACAGTGAATGAAATTGTTGAGGACTTTAATACAGAGAATTCTGAATTTAGGGCTGTCGAAGCACATAAATTCTCTAAACCTAACAACAACAAGGTAACCTTAAATTTAATACTTGAGACACCTGAGGAGGCCAAACTTGTGTGTCAAAATGGCTTCAAATGTTTTGGCACCAGATGTACACCTGACCAAATCTCTCTTGAACGATTTGTCAGTGTGACACAATGTTTTAAATGTTATGCCTTTGATCATAACACTAACAAATGCAGTACTCAAGGGCAGATTTGTAGCATTTACTCTGGCCAACATTCTTATCGAGATTGTAATAATAAAAATACACCCAAATGTGTCCTCTGCAACGGAAAACATCATGCTGTTTCTGCTATTTGTCCTGAAAGGAAAAAGGAAATGCAGAAAATTATTGAAGCCAAGAAACTGTCCACTTCTAAGAAGACCACTCCCCAGGCACTGCCAACGATGTCCCAAACTTCCTTCCCAGCTCTGCCTGGATCAAGTGGGACTCCTCAGGTCTCTACCAATGGTTCCAATGTTTGGAATTCTGCCCCTCTTGGAGCGCCCCAATCTAACCCTCACCTACAACATACACAAACGCAACAACAAGGTTCAGTCTCATCTCCTATGTCTCAGGTATCCACAGCCGGGGATATGACGAGAGCACAACTAATGTATATGATGGCCAAAGACATAGCAGGTGGTGACATTCAACTCTGCTCTCAGGTTTTAAATGATCTGTTAATGGCTAATGGGATCACTCCCATCACTATCCCAGAAAATGTGAAGGCTATTATGACCCAGCCATCTCATAACAAGATGTACCCTACTCTACATCTAAAAATAAACCTAAGTCATCCCTGGCCCAGGGATCGCCCACCTCGCATACCCAGGTTGTCAACTACCCTCAACCTGATAAGTCAACACCTGAACATAACAATGCCCCAGAAATTGGTGCCTACTCTCCCACTATTGAAGCTGATCCTGTTGAACAGGAACTTTCCCAGGGTAACTCACCTTGCCTACCTAATTTTCCCTTGGAGCCTCCACAGTCTCCCATTAACTCTCACGAGCCTCTGCTTCCTGTAACTGGGAATATCATACCTCAGTTTTCTGATGATGACTAACGATTCTAATGAGTCTGTTAATATTACCACCTCTAGTGAAGATGATGGCATTTTTAATACACAAGCAACTACGCAGAAGTTCCCTCCTCCCCTTGACGAGTCCAGCAGGGATAGTGTGGATACCAAACATGACATTACTTGCAGGCGTTCAGACCGCAGTACACAAGCGAAGTGCAAGAAATAATGGGGATTACAATTTTCCAACTTAATGTTCAACATTTCTTCAATAACAGTTACCTCCTTGAGGTTGAACTACATAATTACAATCCCGATGTTATACTCTTGAACAAGACAGCTGCAAGAGTTGATCAACATATTAAATTACGTGGTTACTCTACTGTGGAGAAATCGAGAGGACCCTTTAGTGGTGTAGCCATCTTAGTTAAATTAGGCTATACATTTAAAAATATTCATGTTGATGAAGATAACATTCTTGCAATAGAAATGACAACGTCTCATGGACAACTAGTGATAGGAACTGGATATTTTCCCCCGAGACAACAATATATAGAGTCAATTCCTCTACATAGGATATTAAGCAGAAATATTCCAACAATTCTAGCGGGAGATTTTAATGCTCATCACCCTGCCCTCTTTAACTGTGGAGCTGGTATTCCACTGGGTGACTTAAAAGGAAAACAACTACAGGTCTCCCTCAACATTCACGTTTTCAGCTTTCGCGGGCTTCACACATTCGCGAATTCCCAACTGCCAAATTCCCAACCACCAAATTCCCAGCCGCCAAATCATATTCAAGTTTCCCGCCACCTGCGAGTCCCTACTAACCTCCCTCCGACCCCCGCAACTGGCAGCCAGCCCTCCCACCACTCAGTGTGGTGAGTGTTTTGTTTGTTCATTATTTGCTATTAAACTACAGTATAAATAATGTAAACACATTCATGACTGCATATTGGAATGGCTATTTGGACAGGTATTGGACGGTGACATCATGTGTTTACTCTTGAACACAGCAAAGAATCAAACATTTCTGCTACTGCTAATAATAACAATAATAACAATAACAATAACAACAATAATAATAATAATAATAATAATAATAATAATAATAATAATAATAATAATAATACGATATAATTGAAGAAGGAAATTGTACAAAAATACGAGGGAGTGGTTGACACATCGTCAGTGTGGCTTTGTTTATGCTGGAGTGAACATTAGTCTCTCTGCTCTTCCAAACATTTCACAATAATTCATTGTTTGGTGCTTGTAGATTGAGTGTGACTGGAGTGGTAGAGGCAGTGGTGGTAGAGGCAGTGGTAGAGGCAGTGGTAGAGGCAGTGGTAGAGGCAGTGGTAGAGGCAGTGGTAGAGGCAGTGGTAGAGGCAGCGGTAGAGGCAGCGGTAGAGGCAGCGGTAGAGGCAGCGATAGAGGCAGCGATAGAGGCAGTGATATTTACTAACATATATGTTATAAATAATAATAGTACATTATGAATAACATTTATTATTATTATTATAAATGTTATTAATATTGACATGTACTATTATTATTTATAACATACGTATATGTTAGTAAATGCCACTGCCTCACCCACTGCCTCTATCACTGCCTCTATCACTGCCTCAACCGCTGAATTATTGTGAAATGTTTGGAAGAGCAGGGAGACTAATGTTCACTCCAGCATAAACAAAGCCACACTGACAATGTGTCAACCACTCCCTCGTGTTTTTGTACAATTTCCTTCTTCAATTATATCGTATTATTATTATTATTATTATTATTATTATTACTATTGTTATTATTAGCAGTAGCAGAAATGTTTGATTCTTTGCTGTGTTCAAGAGTAAACACATGATGTCACCGTCCAATACCTGTTCAAATAGCCATTCCAATATGCAGTCATGAATGTGTTTACACTATTTATACTGTAGTTTAATAGCAAATAATGAACAAACAAAACACTCACCACACTGAGTGGTGGGAGGGCTGGCTGCCAGTTGCGGGGGTCGGAGGGAGGGTAGTAGGGACTGGCATTGGTTGAGGAAGTGGTGGAAGAAGTGGTGGAATCTGTGGTATTTAATAACATACACGTTATTAAAGCATAACATGTATATATTTAGTACAACTTACGATGTTTTCATGTATTTTATGATTGTTCATGGTTCAACAAGTTAAGCAGTATTGTATTATATTTCCCTACAATATATTGGGGCACCAAACATTCACGGTTTTTCAACATTCGCGAGGCTCTTGATCCCTAACCCTCGCAAATGTTGAGGGACACCTGTATTTAATATCATGACAGCTAGAAACTTGTCATTTCAAGGCCCATTCTTTAAATCGTACATTGGACCCCATCCAGGGACACCAGATATAGTACTGACAAACAGAGACTGTGACATCTTTCACTGTCGTATCTCTCCTGGTGGAAACATAGGATCTGACCATATCCCTGTTATAATACAACTACAAACTTCTCCATTTAGAATACCTGTAACTCCTAAACCCAATCTTAACACCCTAGGATTTGACCCCTTCAGGGCATTTCTGGGTGAGGATGAAATTGTGTCATTGGAAAATCTACCTTCCACTGCAATTGATGATGCAATCAGGTCCCTGCATAATCGAATAATTGAAGCTATTAATGCAACTTGTCAATTAGCTTCCACAAAGATATACCAACAATATAAACCTACTAGGGAAATTAGAGACACTAAGAAATTATCAAGCAGAATGTCAAAGGCATCTTCAAACGCGACAACCACCAGCAGCTACACTGCACTGATTAAGGCAAGAATTAATTAACATGATTAGTCATCACAAACGGGACTTATGGAAATATCTAGTTCTTCAAGCTAATCAGTATAAACGTGAACCAGCAAAATTTTGGAGTAAGATCCGACAACTTTTAGGGGCAAAGCACAAGGCTCCTAACTACCTAGTTCATACCTTCACTGATGAGGATGATGAAGATGTTGAAATTAAACTTGACGATCCACAGGACCAGGCTAATTTGATGGGTGATGTATGGGAGAAAATTCTCTCCCACAATAACAGTCGTCAATTTAACAATAATCATTATCAGTTGGTAAATGAATGGAGAGGTGAGAACTTGGATGATCTACAACCACTACCTTCCATCGATACTTCAACTCTTGAAGATGCCCACCCGCTTACTAGACCTATTACATTACTAGAGACGAATCAGGTTATTGGAAGAATGCGAAGTAGAGCCCCTGGCCTCTCTGGAATAACAATGAAACAAATAAAGTTCCTACCCAGAAATTGTAAACGGTCTTTGGTAAATATCTTTAATGCCATCTTGGCCTCAGGATATTTTCCAGTGGTTTTTAAGACTGCTAGGATGATCTTTCTTGGTAAGCCCAATAAAGACATCCACCAACCTGGGAACTATAGACCTATATCTTTACTTGAAGTCGCTGGAAAAGTTCTTGAGAAGGTCATTTCCAACAGATTGAACTACTATATGGAGTTTAATCACTTTTTTACTGAAAAACAATTTGGCTTTAGAACACATAGAGGTACCAATCATGCAATAAATGTTATTTTCGATACTGTAGCAAGTCTAAAACATCAGGGCAATCTTGCCTTAAGTGCCACCAGAGATGTTCATAAAGCTTTTGATAGCTTATGGCATGATGGCCTTATATACTAACTCATTGACATACCAGACCATAACTGGACTTTTCTCAGAGTAATATATAATTTCTTAACTCAAAGAAAAATCATTCCCACCTTTCATGGCAGGTCGACAGAGCCTTTAATACCAACAGCTGGTGTCCCACAAGGTTCTTGTCTCAGTCCAATTCTGTTCAACATTTATGTGAATGACCTTCCTCAACCAGAGTTTAATGATACAATTGTGACACAGTTTGCAGATGATGTTATTCATGTCGTCTCATCAACTCCGGTAACAGGAAAATACAAGTATGAGAGAGCCATAGAAAAAATGAATATTGAACTTCGTCGAACATCTAATTGGGAAAAGAAATGGAGAATTACGACTAATCCTGACAAGGTCCTTGTTAGCATGATAGGATGTTTTGCATCAACAACTGAAGATAAAGGGGGTATCTCCATCAGAGGTACACCTGTAGCCATTAGAAACCCTAAGAAGATTTTGGGATATGAAATAGACAGGCTGCTCCACTCAACATCTCATGTAACTAAAAAGATCAACATAGCCAAAGCCGGTCTTAGCAGTCTCTTTCGATTCAATCAAGCCCCTCAACATGTCAAAAAACATCTGTATAAAATGTTAATAAGACCTATACTCGAATACCCTTGTGTCCCAATGTCATTAACAACAAAGACCAACATGCTACGGTTACAAAGGGTCCAGAATAGAGCTCTTCGCTTCATTACCAATACCAGGAGGAGAGACAGAGTTAAAATGGCAGATTTACACATACAACAAGATATTACTGCCATAAATGTACACCTTGACACCCTAAAAAAGAAAACTCTATACAATGCAAGAACTATACATGCCAGATAGAGAAAATCCTATACAAGTGGTAAATACCACGGATTATATCATCAATACTCCTCCTCAAAGGACTCAAAGAATGACTCTCCCACAGAGAGTCCGTCGTTTTATCCATAAAGATGATTACCATCGACCCATGATATTGAGCAACCTCCCTGATGATGAAGATTGGGTAACACCAGAACCCTTCTATGTATACTGAGAAAATCATCGCCCCCAATTAGGGAGACATCTTATATAACAATCTAATGTAAAAATTATGCTATTTACTATGGCTGGACACCACCTGTAAAAAGCCATTGTCACGTAATTCTATAAACTGCCCAGAAAATTGCCTTCATTGTCGCATAAATATCAGTTGTGCAATCGAAAAAAAAAAAAAAGCAATTGCAACTTCTATAATTACTACCAATTCAGAGTCATGTACTTATATATCTGTTATATCTATGTGACTGATGGGTTAGTATTATACCCCTTAAAGAATATCTTATCATATCACATACACTTTTTAAATTACACCAAGGTGGTTGGGCCACTTACCTTTTATATCCTACCTCTCTCCCCCCTCCCACCCTTTTCCAATATTTCTATCCTTACCCATCCTTCTTCCTTACCCATCTTACCAAAGCTCTGGTCATAAGAAGAAGGTACCACATGCTCTTTTTTCCTATAAAAAAAAGATTTTTTTTTTCCTCAAAATATTCGGGGCGCTGCGCGAGAGAATGTATATATACGTTTGAATCATTTAACCAGCAAACGGTCCAAGCAGATCTACATTCACACGAGTAGTGCTGCAAAAGTAGATCTACGTTTTTTTACACATTTTAATTTTTTTTTTTTTTCAAGAAGTCGGCCGTCTCCCACCGAGGCAGGGTGACCCAAAAAAGAAAGAAAATCCCCAAAAAGAAAATACTTTCATCATCATTCAACACTTTCACCACACTCACACATTATCACTGTTTTTGCAGAGGTGCTCAGAATACAACAGTTTAGAAGCATATACGTATAAAGATACACAACATATCCCTCCAAACTGCTAATATCCCAAACCCCTCCTTTAAAGTGCAGGCATTGTTCTTCCCATTTCCAGGACTCAAGTCCGACTATATGAAAATAACCAGTTTCCCTGAATCCCTTCACTAAATATTACCCTGCGCACACTCCAACAGATTGTCAGGTCCCAAGTACCATTCGTCTCCATTCACTCCTATCCAACACGCTCACGCACGCTTGCTGGAAGTACAAGCCCCTTGACCACAAAACCTCCTTTACCCCCTCTCTCCAACCCTTTCGAGGACGACCCCTACCCCGCCTTCCTTCCCCTATAGATTTATATGCTTTCCATGTCATTCTACTTTGATCCATTCTCTCTAAATGACCAAACCACCTCAGCAACCCCTCTTCTGCCCTCTGACTAATACTTTTATTAACTCCACACCTTTTCCTAATTTCCACACTCCGAATTTTCTGCATAATATTTACACCACCCTTAGACAGGACATCTCCACTGCCTCTAACCGTCTCCTCGCTGCTGCATTTACCACCCAAGCTTCACACTCATATAAGAGTGTTGGTACTACTATACTTTCATACATTCCCTTCTTTGCCTCCATAGATAACGTTTTTTGACTCCACATATATCTCGTGCTGTTGGAGTGTGAGCAAAGTAACATTTATGAAGGGGTTCAGGGAAACCGGCAGGCCGGACTTGAGTCCTGGAGATGGGAAGTACAGTGCCTGCACTCTGAAGGAGGGGTGTTAATGTTGCAGTTTAAAAACTGTAGTGTAAAGCACCCTTCTGGCAAGACAGTGATGGAGTGAATGATGGTGAAAGTTTTTCTTTTTCGGGCCACCCTGCCTTGGTGGGAATCGGCCAGTGTGATAATAATAAAAATAATAATAATAAAAAAAATATCTCAATGCACCACTCACCTTTTTTCCTTCATCAATTCTATAATTAACCTCATCCTTCATAAATCCATCCGCCGACACGTCAACTCCCAAGTATCTGAAAACATTCACTTCTTCCATACTCCTCCTCCCCAATTTGATATCCAATTTTTCTTTATCTAAATCATTTGATACCCTCATCACCTTACTCTTTTCTATGTTCACTTTCAACTTTCTACCTTTACACACATTCTCAAACTCATCCACTAACCTTTGCAATTTTTCTTTAGAATCTCCCATAAGCACAGTATCATTAGCAAAAAGTAACTGTGTCAATTCCCATTTTGAATTTGATTCCCCATAATTTAATCCCACCCCTCTCCCGAACACCCTAGCATTTACTTCTTTTACAACCCCATCTATAACTATATTAAACAACCATGGTGACATAACACATCCCTGTCTAAGACCTACTTTTACCGGGAAGTATTCTCCCTCTCTTCTACACACCCTAACCTGAGCCTCACTATCCTCATAAAAACTCTTTAGTGTAATAAGTTCACTATTTTGCCATTATATTCCAAAGCTAATTTATTTAATTACCACTTTATTGTTCACCACAACTTATATTAGTCCCTTTTATATTGTTTTCCCTAATTCTAACTTTAAAGAATTACCTTTAAAGTACTACCTACTATTATATTCCCAAGCTCCATTATTTGATCATCACTTTATTTGTTCACCACAAATTATTTTAGTCCCTTTTATATTGTCTCCTTTATTTTAGCTTTAAAAAACTACCTTAGCTCATTATTTTTACATTTGTTAAATAATTCAGGTGCTATTTTTTAGCTTTAGAATATTTACTTTGTTTTATACTTAATTCTAACTACAGATTTACTACAAATCTTATGATTACAAGCATTGATCCTGATACCAACCTCTTATTTAATGACTTAAATGAATCAAACAGTAACTGTAATTATTACACAGCAGAACAATCAAAGGCACTTCTCAGAGCCAACAACAACATAACTGTCTTTAACTACAATATCAGATCTTTAAGCAAGCATTACGATGACCTCATAGCATTACTGAATTCCCTGCATGCCAGTATGTCCATCATTACACTAACTGAAACCTGGCTAAAGCCTGATACTACAGATGTCAATGTCATTCCTGGTTACACAGCCATACACAACTGTAGGCCAGACCAACAAGGGGGTGGCACAGCTATATACTACTCAGACCAACTAGAATGTATCACTAATACTTGCACAAGGGATGAACATGGGGAATATATAATAGCTAAATTCAAATCCAAATACCTACAAAAACCTCTCACATTGATAAACATCTACAGAGTTCCACAGTCAAACATTAGCCGATTTAGTCAAAACCTAGGAAGTATGATAACCGATGCACGCATGAACAAAGATCACTTACTACTCTCAGGTGACTTCAATATAAATCTCCTGCAAGACCAGGACCCACATGTTACTGAATTCACAAACACAATGAGTAACTGCATGTTGCTACCAACAGAAACAAAACCTACAAGAGTTACAGAGACTAGTGTTTCCCTACTTGACCACATCTGGACCAACACCATATCCCCTTTAAAATCAGGCATAATCACAGATAATACCACAGACCACTACCCTACTTTCCTCATAACAACTCTTGGTAAAATACCCCAAGACACTACTAAAGTCACCTTCAGACTTCACAATGAGGCAGCCATTAATAACTTCACAACAGCAGTAACAAACATTGACTGGCACACTGAGCTAGAAATCTATACAGATACTGACGAACGTATTAATAATTTTCTAAAAAAGACCCAATACCTCTACAACAAGCACTGTCCTAAAAAAAACTAAACAGATGACGGCTAAGAGACTGAACAGTCCCTGGCTAACACCCAGCATTCTCAAATCCATAAATACAAAGCACCTATATGAAAAACAGTACAGAATGGGTCACATAACCAGATACCAAACAAAATGTTACTCGTCAATCTGAACCAGCCTGTTAAGAAGGGCAAAACAATTGTATTATGAGAACAGATTATCCAACTTACGAGGTGATATAAAAAAGACCTGGAAAACCCTATCAGAAATTCTAGGAACAAAAAAGATATCACAAAATCAGATGAACCCCAACTCCCACCAACAGAAACAGCAAACAGACTCAATGATTTCTTCTCCACTATAGGACAAAACCTTGCCAATAAAATACCAAGCTCAGATACCCCACCAAATGACTACCTCACTGGCAACTACCCGAAAACACTGTTCCTAGCTCCGACTAACCCATACGAAGTCTCCCATATTATCAACACACTAAAAAACAAGGCAGATTTAAATACCTTACCACCCTTTATATACAAAAAAGTGTCACAAGTGCTATCACCAATCATTGCAACACTAACAAATCCATTGAATCCTCTACCTTCCCTACAGTTCTCAAAATAGCAAGGGTCACCCCAGTCCATAAAGGAGGAGACCAAACAGAGTTGAATAACTATAGGCCATTATCCAACTTACACCCTCTCTCTAAAATTTTCGAAAAATTAACTCATAAACGAATCTACTCCTACCTCATCTCCCAAAACATACTCAACCCCTGCCAATTTGGATTCAGGCCTAATAAAAATACTAATGATGCTTTTATACACATGCTAGAACGTATATACACTGCAATAGAGAAAAAAGAAGTCCCACTGGGGATCTTCATTGACTAACGTAAAGCTTTTGATACAGTTGACCATGACTTGCTCCACATAAAATTGTCACACCATGGTATAAGAGGGCACTCCCTCAACTACTTCAAGTCATACCTCAGCAAGAGAAGCCAATATGTGTACACAAATGGGGCAAACTCTTCCGCACAACCAATTACAGTTGGTGTCCCACAGGGAAGTGTCCTTGGCCCTCTTCTCTTTCTCCTATACATAAATGACCTACCAAATGCTTCGCAATTACTCAAACCCACACCATTTGCAGATGACACTACATATGTCTTCTCTCACCCGAGCCCAGTCATGCTAGCTGTTACGAGCATGGCCATTCCCGTTATATTTTATACAAGGATTTGCTCCTTTATTTTATAATATATATGCTAATGCTAATATTGTATTATATTATGTTTTGTTAGCAGTTCTTAATATTGTCATGTAGTGGGAAACCACTAGTTTAAGTGCCGGTTAGCACTTTAGGTACTTAAGTCTCTCTCAGTCACGTGACCAACGTGACGTCGGCTTACCACTCAGTGGTACCGGCAGTAGGTTCACAGCACTTGCTCAGAGCAGGTTCACTACTCTTACTGAGTAGGTTCACCGCCCTTGCTCTGAGTAGGTTCACTACTCAGAGTAGCTTTACAACACTCGCTGAGAGCAGGTCCTTCACACTCACTCTGACTAGCACTCTCACTTCTAGTCCGGGCTTGCACAGTCAAGGGAGCATATCACGCTCGGTTAATCATTGACCTCTCATAAGAGACATGTCAAGTTTTCTGTGGTGGTCGTTTTTCTTTCATGACTGACTTCCTTTCTTAAGCTTGTCACTTTCGAGTTATTTATGCTCGGGTGAATTAATCTTTCAGGTGACTGAATAAGCCTTGTCGGCCTTTATGTTAATTTGTGGTCTAAGCTATTCTTAGTCATGTTGGATGGAAATGAGACTAAGTCCGTCACTTACGAGTTCTTGTATACTCTGAGTTGATAGTTCAGATAAGTCTTTATAACCATTATAAGATACTTTGTGGTTAAGTCTTAATAACCATTATAGGTGCATATTATTCATGAACTTAGTACAAAGCTCGACCTCAAGAAGTTTATTTATTCATATCAATGTACTGGTACATACCAAGAGAAATGTAAGAGTTAAACTCCTTATTTTATATTAATCCTAACATTATAATCATACATTAAGCTAAAACTCTACTAGTAAAGATTCTAAGTTTTAGTTATTTGTTTCGTAATCCTGAATTCTTAAGTTATTGTTGCAAAACCGTAAACAGGCCATATGTTCAACAAGAATGCTACCTTAACACTACCATACCATTGGAGAAGGTTAAGAAGACGAGTTTTGTAACAAATGGGGGCCTGTCCGGGATGAGTTTGATCCAAGGAAAAGGAGAGATGATTAATTAGCTCTTTACCTTGTGCAATATTTTGGCATAATATAATCTCTTGGTACAAACTTATTTTCATAATGTCAGGACCTTCTAAGGCACCTGAGAGGGAAGCTAGGTCCTAACTTAATATTCAACATTCTTTAATATTAGAGGAATCTCAAGAACAGGAAGTTGGTAACTTGAGGGTTTGACTCTCAGCAAGTATGGCTCATGTTTGGCCCTCGCTTACCACTCTCCCAGTAAACAAGCAATCACGGGGTATAAGGAACTATGTCCAGTGTGTGTACCTTCTCTTCCCCATTGCTAATGGTATTGGCGACTCCATTACTGGGCCGAGTGGAAGGACTGATTTTGGCATTCTTAGTGTCTCCCTAGAAGTTTGGAGCTCTGGTGATTGGTTGGTCTCCTCAGATGTCGGAGCCCCCAAGAGCATCCACACGACGGGAGCTAGCATGGTTGGTGCTGCTGTTTGCACCCCTAGTATGACCAAGAATTTCAGTCATTTTCTGAGAGTCACTGCTGTCCTGGGACGATGCATATTAGTCTAGTTAGTATACTGAAGGCACAAGTAATGACATTTTGGAACAGAACCTACTCTCTGGTTCCTTGATGTTTGCTGCAGGTTGAAGTGTCCTTCATTAATCTGTCCTGCAGCCTTATTGGCATTGTTGGTTGAGCTACTGCTCTAGCTGATACTGATGGTGCCTCTTTCTACAATTGCTTTGTAGTGCTGTTGGTCTCGTTGGTCTGTCATTTGGAGACGTCGAAGACAGAGATGAGAAACAAATTTGTATTTGTTAAAGCTTTTATGGAAAAAGTGTGGTGTGATATTATCACCTCTCGTGCTCTGGAACGAGGGTGAGCGGAGATGATGATAAACTGTAATGGCTACTCTTGCACAACAGTCACGGATGACACGCTACAGTCGTGGGTGACATCATTGAGAATTCAACAAAATTTGCCTACAGGAGTAATAAGTGGTCAAAGTACTGTCATTTGAGACATTGACACTGCTCTTGACAAGATGTTCATGTTGAAGTCACTGCCTGAATCGAACTTATCAAAGGCACTTATGGCAAGCGACATGTGCTTTCTCGTATTATTTGACTCGGAAGAGTCAGGGATTGTCTTCATATGTTACTGAGCCGTTGCTTCAGCAACTTGTGTTATGGCTCAGCTGAGAGGAGACATAAAGGAACGGTTTGTCTGAACCCCAAGATAACCTTGAATTCAACGGTTTCCGCCACATTGTCTCTTGCTGCTGCATCTTTTCGTCGGAGCATTGCGCTTAGTTTCCTTCATCACCTGGAAGAGGTTGTTTCGAAGGTACAAAAGTCCAGCAGAGGGACGAGAGTAGACTCGACGGACACTTCAGGAAGCTCTTCGTTTTCTCTTTAAGACGTCGTTGTTCTTGGTGCCTGGGAAAAATTTCACTCCCAGGATTTATATTTCATGCATGCCTTCTGACACACTAGTCTGTTTAACAAGCTAGTCCCTGAGCAGAAGCCTGCATATGCCTCCTGACATACTAGCCACTGTCGTATAAGCTAGTCCCTGAGCAGAAGTCAGCATACACTTCTGACACACTAGCCTCTGTATCACAAGTTAGTCCCTGAGCAGGAGTCCGTATTTCCGCCAGACTGGTAAACTGGTGAGTCCCTCTGAGCAGGAGTCCGTATTTCCGCCAGACTGGTAAACTGGTGAGTCCCTCTGAGCAGAACCTGGTTGATTGTTCTGTCAAGTGTGATAATGGCGACAACAGTGGAATTGACGCCGAAGATGTTTCCCCTATGAAGCTCAAGATGCCCACTGTTGGTCCCACCTTCAGGGCCACAGGTATCAAGCAGCCAGACCCGAGTACACAGCAGAACGACTATTAACCAGCCTTCTTGATGTCTGCAGAGCTTCGCACAAGATTGTTCTTCATGAATTGGAGCCCCGACAATGGCAGAACTTGTGGAAGCAGACTTCCTTCAGGCACTTAAAGTAGGACCTTCTCGCCAGAGTGCTGCTTGACACGTCCTTTAAGTCACTTGATTACTATACGAGAGAGCTGAGTGGAAATATCGTGGTCGATTTTCCATGTTGTCTCGCCTCTCGTCTTCCAGTAACCCTTTCTTAACCTGTTTGTAGAGCTGGCAGAGGTCGGAGAGGACAGCGTTCCATTAGAATTTCTAGTCTTCACTTAGAGATTCTGGGTAGTTTTCATCCACCTGGTACGTGGTCTGGTCCTGGTGTTACAAGTGCACCTCACTCGTAGTATTGTGTGTTCTGACGGTAAACATTCTCTCATCAAGGTCCAGAAGCTTGTCTGCTGATTACATTTGTTATGGTCAAGTTTGTTCCCTTGCCGAACTTGACTTTGTTGGAGATGACGTATATCCGACCTGAGCGGTCGGCTGATTTCCCCCCCCCCCACTCCATTTGTTTGTCCTAGACTTTATTCATATAAGCTGATGCATTTTCTGTGTCCTTGACTATAATTGAGAATTAAAAGCAGTTACATAAGCACTTGTCTAATACAGTTTAAGTACTGAACTCCTATATTTGTGATAAAAAGATGGAGATGAGTTTTGACAGCTGAAGAGATGAACTGTTAGTACAAAATAGATTTTGAACCAAAAATATTTCCTTAAGGAATTTTAAGTATAAATAGCCTTTAAGATGCATAATAAGTCTGAATATGGCAAAATTAGAGATTGTTTTATAGACTATTTAAGATTTATTTAAAAATTTTATATTTAATAGCCAATATATTTACCTCTATTTTGCTCATGTTTAATAACTTTTCATATATTAACAGTAGTGTTGTGAATTGGTAAATCATGGAGACAGCTGGAGCTGAGTGTAAGGTGTTATACAGATGTTATGAGTGGCGCAGTATGCAGACCAGACGCCACCCCTCCCACACACCTTGTCACTCTACCTTTTTATAACGCAGTTGTCGTGACAGACGTCCTTACTGCAATGTATTTCACTACCACTGTAGGAGCGGAATATTATCTCCTTCACTCAAGACTGTGATGAAATGTGGTCTTGTCCACTACTGTGAAGCTCTATGAAATCATGATCGTCTGCCTGTTGCTGTCTCTACATGTACGCTGATGTGCAGCCCAAGTGTATGAAGCATATGTTAGTGACAGACACTGAAATTCAGAGCATCATGGCTCATGAGACTTACCTTTTTGTGAAATAGTTTTTTTTGGTTTGAAATTTGTTTTAGGTTTAAAAAGTAGAAAACTTGTTAATTTTCTTGGTGCAACCTGCGGTCGTGAGGGGGGAGGTGTTACAAGTATGGCCATACCCGTTATATTTTATACAAGGATTTGCTCCTTTATTTTATAATATATATGCTAATGCTAATATTGTATTATATTATGTTTTGTTAGCAGTTCTTAATATTGTCATGTAGTGGGAAACCACTAGTTTAAGTGCCGGTTAGCACTTCAGGTACTTAAGTCTCCCTCAGTCACGTGACCAACGTGACGTCGGCTTACCACTCAGTGGTACCGGCAGTAGGTTCACAGCACTTGCTCAGAGTAGGTTCACCACCCTCGCTCAGAGCAGGTTCACTACTCTTACTGAGTAGGTTCACCGCCCTTGCTCTGAGTAGATTCACTACTCAGAGTAGCTTTACAGCACTTGCTGAGAGCAGGTCCTTCACACTCACTCTGACTAGCACTCTCACTTCTAGTCCGGGCTTGCATAGTCAAGGGAGCATATCACGCTCGGTTAATCATTGACCTCTCATAAGAGACATGTCAAGTTTTCTGTGGTGGTCGTTTTTCTTTCATGACTTCCTTTCTTAAGCTTGTCACTTTCGAGTTATTTATGCTCGGGTGAATTAATCTTTCAGGTGACTGAATAAGCCTTGTCGGCCTTTATGTTAATTTGTGGTCTAAGCTATTCTTAGTCATGTTGGATGGAAATGAGACTAAGTCCGTCACTTACGAGTTCTTGTATACTCTGAATTGATAGTTCAGATAAGTCTTTATAACCATTATAAGTTACTTTGTGGTTAAGTCTTAATAACCATTATAGGTGCATATTATTCATGAACTTAGTACAAAGCTCGACCTCAAGAGGTTCATTTATTCATATCAATGTACTGGTACATACCAAGAGAAATTTAAGAGTTAAACTCCTTATTTTATATTAATCCTAACATTATAATCATACATTAAGCTAAAACTCTACTAGTAAAGATCCTAAGTTTTAGTTATTTGTTTCATAATCCTGAATTCTTAAGTTATTGTTGCAAAACCGTAAACAGGCCATATGTTCAACAAGAATGCTACCTTAACACTCTACCATACCATTGGAGAAGGTTAAGAAGACGAGTTTTGTAACATAGCCAATACTGTAAATACCGAATTACAGAAAATATCTACCTGGATGAGGACTAACAAACTTACACTAAATATTGACAAAACCTACTTCATTCAGTTTGGTAACAGAGCTACAGATGTCCCTCTTAACATAATGATAAACGGATCACCTATCACAAAGCTAACAGAGGGAAAATTCTTAGGAATCCACCTTGATAATACTCAAATTTCATACACATATACAACAAATTTCTAAGAAAATTTCCAAGACCATAGGCATACTATCGAAGATACGGTACTATGTTCCACAGTCAGCCCTCCTGGCCCTATATCACTCTCTTATTTACCCCTATCTCACCTATGGAATTTGTGCATGGGGCTCAACAACAATTAACCATCTCAGACCACTAATTACCCAACAAAAGGCTGCAGTCAGAATGATAACAAATTCCTACTACTGGCAGCACACTCCACCAATATTCAAAACACTAAACCTACTCACCATACAAAACATCCATACTTGTTACTGCACCTATTACATACATAGAACACTTAACTCTGATATTAACCCTCCCCTCAAATAACTCCTTGCCAACCTCAACAGAACACATGACCATAACACAAGGCACAGATCACTCTTTGATGTCCCTCGTGTCCATCTCACGCTATGCAAAAACTCAAAGCACATAAAAGGCCCTAAAATCTGGAATTCATTACCTGTAAATATAAAAGAAACACTACCTGTTTATAAATTCAAGTCTCTTCTCAAAGATCACTTACTCACCCAAAACCAAATAAATACTGAATAACTGAACCTTATAAATTGTATATCTTAAATGTTTCTCACAATTATATCACATAAATGTTAAACCTAAGACCCAATCTAACTGTTATTTTTTTAAATACACTACCTAACAGAATACTCCATTCTACTGAATGTACAGCAATGCATGCAACCATATGACCTGTCTTTGTAATACTCATTTGTGCTTTATTGTTATCTGTTTACATTAATGTTTTATCACTGATTACATCATTGCTTAGTTAATCTTAAGTTAATTTTAAGCCTGCCCGTAATGCTATGCATACAAGTGGCTTTGGCATGCTACTCTTACCTGTATTTTTTTGTACCTCTGTATGCATGTTCAAATTATTAAATAAATAAATAAATAAATAAATAAATTTAGTAACTTACCACCTATTCCATAAACTTGCAACATCTGCCACATTGCTCCTCTATCCACTCTATCATATGCCTTTTCTAAATCCATAAATGCAATAAAAACTCCCTACCTTTATCTAAATACTGTTCACATATATGCTTCAATGTAAACACTTGATCTACACATCCCCTACCCACTCTGAAACCTCCTTGCTCATCCGCCATCCTACATTCTGTCTTTCCTCTAATTCTTTCAATTATAACCCTACTGTACACTTTTCCTGGTATACTCAGTAAACTTATTCCTCTATAATTTTTACAATCTCTTTTGTCCCCTTTCCCTTTATATAAAGGGACTATACATGCTCTCCGCCAATCCCTAGGTACCTTCCCCTCTTTCATACATTTATTAAACAGAAGTACCAACCATTCCAACACTATATCCACCCCTGCTTTTAACATTTCTGTCATGATCCCGTCAGTTCCAGCTGCTTTACCCCCCTTCATTCTACGTAATGCCTCACGTACCTCCCCCACACTTACATTCTGCTCTTCATTTTTTTTTTTTTTTCAAGAAGTCGGCCGTCTCCCACCGAGGCAGGGTGACCCAAAAAAGAAAGAAAATCCCCAAAAAGAAAATACTTTCATCATCATTCAACACTTTCACCACACTCACACATTATCACTGTTTTTGCAGAGGTGCTCAGAATACAACAGTTTAGAAGCATACACATATAAAGATACACAACATATCCCTCCAAACTGCCAATATCCCAAACCCCTCCTTTAAAGTGCAGGCATTGTACTTCCCATTTCCCTTTCGAGGACGACCCCTACCCCGCCTTCCTTCCCCTATAGATTTATATGCTTTCCATGCCATTCTACTTTGATCCATTCTCTCTAAATGACCAAACCACCTCAACAACCCCTCTTCTGCCCTCTGACTAATACTTTTATTAACTCCACACCTTTTCCTAATTTCCACACTCCGAATTTTCTGCATAATATTTACACCACACATTGCCCTTAAACATATATAACAATATATATAACAAAATATATAACAAAAAAAAAAAGTAGATGAAAGTATTTTTTACAAGTTTTCAAATGTAAAAAAAAAAAAAAAAAAAAAAAAAAAGATCTACTTCTTTTTACATACTATCAAATGTTGAAAAAATGTATATACATGTATGTATACGTTTGGACTGTTTATGGGTTAAGGGTTAACGTAAAAAAAAAAATTTTTTTTGATACTTCCGGGCGTTTGGAACAGATTAATTCCATTTACATTATTTCTTATGGGGAAAATGGCTTCGGTTTTGGCTGATGGCTCTGGAACGGATTAAACACGAAAACCAAGGATCCACTGTATCAGGTTTCTATGTTATTTATATTGTTTATTATGTCATATTAGATGAATTTTGATAGATAAATAAGCTGTAGAGTTGATATTAGTGAAATTACTGAAGTACAGAATTCCACTGGAATGGATTAATTGCATTTCAATTAATTTAAACGAGGAAAATTGACTCTGCTAACAAACAAATCCAGGTGTGAGCAAAGTCACGAAACAGATTAAACTCGTGAGTGGAGGTTCCACTGTAAGCTTTTAAATTGGTGAGGAAATATTATTACAGGGATAAGAACAATTCATAATATAAAGTATAATAAAGTAAACTCTCTGTATAACTGACTAATAAGATAAGATAAGATAAGATTTTGTTCGGATTTTTAACCCCGGAGGGTTAGCCACCCAGGATAACCCAAGAAAGTCAGGGCGTCATCGAGGACTGTCTAACTTATTTCCATTGGGGTCCTTAATCTTGTCCCCCAGGATGCGACCCACACCAGTCGACTAACACCCAGGTACCTATTTGCTGCTAGGTGAACAGGACAATAGGTGTAAGGAAACGTGTCGGAATTTCCACCCGCCGGGAATCGAACCCGGGCCCTCCGTGTGTGAAGCGGGAGCTTTAGCCACCAGACCACCGGGTCACGGGGGTTGTCCAAGTGTCTTATGTTAGAATGTTGATACCTAGCAACAAAACAGTACAGGCTCTCCTCACTTAACGACGGAGTTCTGTTTCTAACATGTTAGTAAATGAATTCATCGCTAAGCAAGGAGCATACTATAATGGTAGTGGGTTGGTATCAACCATATTTGATATTGTTTTAATGTCACCTTTGCATCATTTATAACATTTTTAGTATATTTTTAAACTTTTATACAGTAGTGTACTGTATATTGTAACAAACAGAATAGAGGAAATCAGCTCTAACATACATTATTTAGGTATGTATACTGGTCAGAGACCCTGTCATAAGTCCAAGTCTTGGTAAATGAGTACGTCGCTAAGTGAGGACAGGCTGTACATCGCTAAGTGAGGAGAGGCTGTATGTCACTAAGTGAGGAGAGGCTGTATGTTGCTAAGTGAGGAGAGGCTATGTCACTAAGTGAGGAGAGGCTGTATGTCGCTAAGTGAGGAGAGACTGAACATCACTGAGGAGAGGCTGTACGTTGCTAAGTGAGGAGAGGGTGTAATACACTCTACTGTACACATAATATTGTACTGACAACAGTATTTACAGATATATTACCATAAACATTAATAATGAGGTTAAAAGCACAGTTTATCCAGTGGATTTTGGCTAATTTTAAAAGTATTATCTGGAGGGTTTACTGTACTGAGTGTACACAGCAATCACTAACACTTGCCTGCCATCCTGCATGTTTATAGGCAGCAAGATCCAGCACTACAACACCCTAGAATCAATACTAGATATACATGCTGAGGAAGACAAATACTAACAGTCAGTTGAGGAAAACAAATACTAACACTGGATTGAGGAACACAAATACTAACAGTGAGCTGAGGAACAAATACTAACAGTGGGCTGAGGGACAAATACTAACCAGTGGGTTGAGGTTGCTTGGCAGTTTCTATGTTAAGAATCTCAGAAAGTTGAATCTCCTTATAGTACTTGGTGCTGGATTCATTTTGATAGAGAGTAATTGTTTTAGTATCCAGACGCCAGAAGTGCCGCTTACGCTGAAATTACACACACAATTAGTGCCGATAATACATTTTTTTTCAACTCGCCATTCCCCAATGAGGCAGGTGACCCACAAAAGAAGAAACACTTTCACTATCACTCACTCCATCACTGCCTTGCCAGAGGCAAACTGATACTAGTTTAAAACTGCAAATATCCCCATCCCTCCTTCAGAATGCATGCACTGTACTTCCCACCTCCACTCCTCCTTCAGAGCACAGATATTGTACTTCCCACCGTCACCCCTCCCTCAGAGCACAGGTACCGTACTTCCCACCTCCACCCCTCCTTCAGAGCACAGATATTGTACTTCCCACCTCCACCCCTGCTTCAGAGTGCAGGTACCGTACTTCCCACCTCCACCCCTGCTTCAGAGCACAGATATTGTACTTCCCACCTCCACCCCTGCTTCAGAGTGCAGGTACCGTACTTCCCACCTCCACCCCTCCTTCAGAGCACAGATATTGCACTTCCCACCTCCACCCCTGCTTCAGAGCACAGATATTGTACTTCCCACCTTAACCCCCTCCTTCAGAGTGCAGGTACCGTGCTTCTCACCTCCACTCCTCGTTCAGAGTGGAGGCACTGTATGTCCCACCTCCAAGACTTGAGTTTGGCTAATTGGTATCCTTGAATCCCTTCTTAACCCTTTCAGGGTTTCCGACGTACTAGTACGGCTTACGCATCAGGGTTTTTGACGTACTAGTACACCTAAATTCTAGCGCCCTCAAATCTAGTGAGAGAAAGCTGGTAGGCCTACATATGAAAGAATGGGTCTATGTGGTCAGTGTGTGCAGTATAAAAAAAAATCCTGCAGCACACAGTGCATAATGAGAAAAAAAACTGACAGTGTTTTTGGTTTAAAACAACGACTTTGCACTGTATTTTTGTATGGTATTTATGATGGTATTCTAGTTTTCCTGGTCTCATTTTATAGAATGGAAGACATATTACAGAAATTGAGATGATTTTGATTGGTTTTACAATGAAAAGTACCTTGAAATTGAGCTCAAAGTAGCAGAAATGTTCGATTTTTGCCAAAGTTCAAAAGTAAACAACTCATGCTACGCGTCCAATACATGTCAACTGGCGAGTCGAATATTCTTTCACAAGTGCGCTGATATTATTTATACCTTTCTACACTAATGCAGTAGTCTGCATAACAGTAAATCTTCTATTTTTTGTGAGAATAAAAATTCAAAAGTGGAAAGCAAAAGAATGTAAGAGGGGCCTGGAGATGTGACTAATGAACAGAGGAAATGTTATTTTAGTGCCAGGAATGTCTTTCTTGTTTATTCTGGACCCTATTTGGAAATTGGTATCTTTTGAAATTTGTATGAAATTGGCAAAATTGCTAAATTCACTTTATTGGATAGTTGAAATCAGTAAATGGGTGGTTTCTTGTACTCATTCAACAGAAAAAATGAAGTTCTAGCAAAATAGATATGATTTTTGTCGACTAGTGCACTGGAATTGGCCGAAAATAGGGCTCAAAGTGGGCAAAATCGCTGATACGTAAACATCGTAGAGACCGTTAACTTCACGAGAGCATAATTCCCTAAGTTTGGCATCAAATTTCATACTTTTGGTGTCATTATGATGGGAAAAAGATTCTCCATCTTTTCATAAGAATTTTTTTTTTTTTTTTAAATTTGTCGACACTGAGAACAAGTCTGGGAGAGGGCCTGTTGACCCTGAAGGGGTTAAATGCTACTTTGCTAACACTCGAACAGCACATCAAGTCATAAAAAGAACCCTTGCCTCCACTCCTATCTAACATGCTCACACACACCTGATGGATGTCTAATCACACAAAACATCCTTTACCCTCTCCCTCCAACATCTCAAAAATGACCCCTCCTCCACTTTCCTTTCACAACAGATTTATACGCTCTCCAAGTCATTCTATTTTATTCCATCCTCTATAAATGTTTGAAACACGTCAACAACCCCTCCTCAGCAATCGGGAAAATACTTTTAGTAACCCCCACACCTCCTAATCTCCAAGCTATGGATTCTCTGAATAATATTCACACCACACATTGCCTTCAGACACAGCATCTTCACTGCCTGCAACCATCTCCTTGTTGAAACATTCACCACCCATGCTTCACACCCATATAAGAGCATTGCTACCACTATGCTCTCATACATTCCCCTCTTTGCCTCCATGGATAACATTGTCTTCACAGACTACTCAGTGCTCCATTCACCTCCACTTTCCCCCTCATCAATGCTATGATTCACCTCAGCTTTCATAGACCCATCTGCTGCCAAGCCCACTCCCAAATATCACTTCCTCCATACTCCCTCTAATTTGATATCCAATCTTTCATTATCAAAATTTTTTGTTATGCTCATCACATTGCTCTTTCCTATGGTCACTTTTAATTTCCTTCTTTTACATACCCTACCAAATTCATCCACCAACCTCTGCAACTTCTCTTCAGAATCTCCCAAAAGCAGAGTCATCAGCAAAACCAACTGCGACAACTCCCACTCTGTTAGATTCTTTATCATTTAATTCCACACATCTTGACAATACCTGAGCATTCACTTCTCTTACAACCCCATCTATATATTAACTCTTTGACTGTTTCAGTCGCATATATACGTCTTACACGCCAATGTGTTTGAAGTATGTATACTCAAAAATTCTAGCGGCTTCAAATCAAGCTGGAGAAAGCTGGTAGGCCCACATGTGAGAGAATGGGTCTGTGTAGTTAGTGTGAGCAGTATAAAAAAAATCCTGCAGCACGCAGTGCATAATGAGAAAAAAAAACTGACCGTGTTTTTGGATTAAAACGCCGACTTTGAGGTGTATTTTCATATAGTTCTTATGGTTATATTCTCGTTTTCATAGTCACATTTGATAGAATGGAAAACATATTATAGAAATGGAGGTGATTTTGATTGGTTTTACTATGAAAAGGACCTTGAAAAGGAGCTCAAAGTAGGGGAAATGTTTGATTTTTGCCGATGTTCAAGAGTAAACAAATGACGCCGTTGTCCAATAAATGTCTAAGTAGCCATTCTAATATGCAGTCATGAATGGGTTGACATTATTTATACTATTATTACAATATTGCAGTAGTCTGCATAACAGTAAATCTTCTATTTTTTGTTTGAATAAAAATTCAAAATAGAAAGAGTAATATCAGAGGGCCTGGAGATGTGACTGATGAACAAAGAAAATGTTATTTTAGAGCCAGGAATGTCTGCATTGTTTGGTCTGGACCCTATTTTGAAATTGGCATATTTTTGTGAAATTGGCCAAATTGCCAATTTCTGACCACTTTATTGGGTAGCTGAAATTGGTAAATGGGCAGTTTCTTGTACTCAATCGATAGAACAAACGGAGTTCTAAAGAAATAGTCGAGTTTGGTCAACTGGAACAATGGAATTAGCCAAAAATAGGGCTCAAAGTGGGTGAAATCACCGATTCGTAAATATCGGAGGTCTTTAACTTAGTGAGAGCATAATTCCATAAGTTTTCCATCATATTTTGTACTTTTGGTGTCATTACAAATGGGAAAAGATTCTCTATCATTTCATAAGAATTTTTTTTTTTTTTTTTCAAATATTTTGCAACACCAGGAGACACCTCGGGATTTGGGGTTGTGACAGTCAAAGGGTTACAATAACCATGGTGACATCACACATCCTTGTCAAAGGTCTATTTTTACTGGGAAATAATCTCCCTCTCTCTCCTACATACTCTAACCTGAGCCTCACTATCCTTGTAAATACTCTTCACTGCTTTCAGTAATCTACCCTCTATTCCATACATTTACAACATCTACCACATTGTCCCCCTATCCACGCTATTACATGCCTTTTCCGAATCCCTAAATGTCACAAAAACCTCTTTATCCTCATCTAAATATTACTCACCTTTATATTTCACTGTAATCACTAGGTCTACACATCCCCTAGCCTTCCTAAAGCCTCCTTGTTCATCTATCCTGCTCTCCATCTTACTCTTAATTCTTTCAATAAAAACTTTGTCATACACTTTACCAGGTGTACTCAAGAGGTTTATTACCCTATAATTCTTACATTCTCTTTTGTCCCCTTTGCCTTTATACAAAGGGACTATGCATGCTCTCTGCCAATCCCAAGGTACCTTCCCTTCTTCCAAACATTAAACAAAAGCACCAACCATTCCAAAACTATATGTCCACCTGCTTTAATATTTCAGTTTTGAGCCCATCAATCCCAGCTGCTTTACCCCCTTTTATTTTACCCACTGCCTCACACACCTCCCCCACACTCACATCTGGCTCTTCCTCACTCCTACAAGTTGTTATACTTCCCCGTCCAATGCACAAAATCAGTTTCCCTATCTTCATCAACACTTAACAGTTCTTCAAAATATTCCCTCCATCTTCCTGATACCTCCAACTCTACATGTACTAACTTCTTTATTCCATTTTTAACTGTCATATCCATTTGTTACCTAGGCTTTATTAATTTCACTCAAACTTTTTCTTAGTCTCAGGAAAACTTGAAAGCATCTCACCCACTCTCTCATTTGTTCTCCCCTTATATTCCTTCACAACTCTCTTAACTTCTTTTACTCTCTATGTACTTCTCCTGCCTTATATCACTTCTGCTTTGTAAAAGCCTCTCAAATGCTAACTACTTCTCTTACCACTCTCTCTACCTAATTATTCCACCAACTGCTCCTCTTCCTCCCACACACACCCTCCTATATTTACAAACTTTTGCTGATCACTAACACTGCATTTTTAAATCTATTCCATGCCTCTTCCACCACATTGCCTATACTCTCACTAGCCCATGCTTATATCTTACCCTAACTACCTCCTTTAGTTTATAAACCTTCACTTCTTCCTTACTGATACCATTCTCTTTGTTTCCCCATCTATCTTTTATTCTCACTGTAGCTACAACTAAAAAATGATCTACTTGTGGCCCCTCTATAGATATGCACATCCTCAAGTCTATCAACCTTTTATCCAGCAATACATAATCCAAAAAAACTACTGTCATTACACACTATCATATCTCTTATACTTATTTATCCTCTCAAAATATGCATTGCCTATTACAGTAATGTATCAATTTGTGCATATATTGAGATTCTTAAATAACAAAAAGAGGCACAATACCGTGACTGGAATGATACACAAATAACCCGCACATAAAAGAGAGAAGCTTACGACGACGTTTCGGTCATGTCAGAGATCATAGCCATCCTATTGACTGGTCTTCTGCTAAAACTGTCTTCCCTACTTCCAACTCGAACAGTCGCCGTCTAGTTGAATCCTCTCTAATACACAACTTTCCTTGTATGAATCTTAGCCCTGGCTTCGTCTCTGTAGATGCCTTCCTCTCCCACTACATTGTAAAATGCTCCAAACTTCTGGGTTGTCTTTCTCTCTTCTGTCTCATGTTTCTGTTCCTTCTTCATTTATTTCACCACTTCTCCTTTCACGCACCTCTGTGCGCTTGCTCTCCCTCTGTGGGCACCTAGCTCTCTTGCAGTGCTCCCCTTCCTTTGTATTTGACTGGCTCATCCTCCTTATTCCCCACTTCTACCACTACCACTACTACCTCTTCTACTACTACTACTGATGAAATTGAGACATGTGCGGCGTCTGGGTGTCTTTGTTGTGGACGTTTCGCCATCCAGTGGCTGGCTGGATGGCGAAACGTCTACGATAGGGATGCCCGGGTGTTGAGCATGTGTCTTAATTTCATCTTGTCGGTATTATATACCATTCTTGTACTACTACTACTATTACCACCACCTCTTCCTGCCTATATATAGCCGTCCTGCTCCACTTCTGGTTAGTGTGACTTTGTAAATGGTCCAAGTCGGACCAAAACGTCGTCGTAAGCTTCTCTGTTTTATGTGCGGGTTATTTGTGTATTGAGATTCTTTCTAGGTAGCAGGCCAGTAGAGAGCAACTGTCCAGGAAGGTACTACTGTTCTGCCAAGTGAGTGTGAAACACAAGCCTGTAATTATTTTGCATGATGGTAGGATTGCCGGTGTCTTTTTTCTGTTTCATAAACATGCAAGGTTTCAGGTACATCTTGCTACTTCTACCTACACTAAGGTCACACTACACATCATTGTACACACACA